>NC_138561.1:10702161-10882161 GCF_964273705.1 Natrix helvetica
AACATCAATAGACAGTGGGATGACAAGGAAGGATCTGCTTTTGCGTCTTAAAGAACTAATGCAATATTTGTCCGCATCAGCAGAAATATTTCATCAAGATCAGGGGAAATGCTAATTCTGTTGTATTGATTACAAATAATAGCAAATGATGCACCAGAATAAACTAATACAGAAATTCCAAACTTAACTAGTAAAACGTACAGATTAAATAAAATTGTCATAAAAGAAGTATGGTTTCTAAACAAGTTATATACCAAGCAGAATATTGCATGTGAAGTCTAGAATATAAAATGAGAGCAAACTCTACTTCCCACTGGCACTGATGATGTTACCTAATTTGGCAAGGAAACACCTGCAAGATAACAACCAAACTCAGAGAGCACCAAGGACCCCCTCATTGTGAAGTCTTCTGTTTTAGAGGTGTGAAATTCTTTTAACCAACCATATGCCTCCCATATGACATCTATCTTCTACAGAGCTGCTACATTATGGTTAGAAAAAAAACTATTTTTCCTTCTAGAAAGCTACCATAAAGCTACCCTATAAAGCTCTGAATTCTCTTAGAACACATATTCTCACATACAATCCCAGCTAAACCCCCTAGAATGTACAAACAGTTCCATTTCATTTGAAGCCCATAACAAAAATGTTCCAGTTGATTAAAACTGGAAAAGTCACACACCCACTCAAAAGGTTTCCCAAATGAAAAGTCCTTAAGGGCTGTTTTACTTTTTGTTTAAACACGACCGAGATAATATTCATCTCTGAACTTTTTGAATGCTTCGGTGGGTAAGAACGAAGAACCCATAAAATGCTATTTGTTCATGGTGTGGCTGGGAGGAGGTGAGCACATTGCTGGACAGAGGAAAAAATCCCCATTGCCTAATAAAATTGTAATGGTGATTACCTCTACAGGGAATTTTCTCAAATTCTTTCAGACCAACAAGGCTGGCATTACACTAGAATTTGAAAGATGCTAGGGAATCAAAACTAGGGAAAGAAGAGACTCCATCGCAGAGGTTTTGTGTGTTTGTGTGTGTAAGTGAATGTTTATTGCTAGAAGTTATGACTTGTCACCACTTATTTGTTATGTAAGAAGAACTCACTCTTTGGAAGAGTGAAAGAACTTGATCAAAAGATACTATTTTCTATGAAATGCGTAACACTAATCACATAAAAGTACATTTCATTTGGCTGTAAATTTGTTAGTCTCCAATCTCTCTCTCTCTCTCTCTCTCTGTGTCTCTCTCTGTCTCTCTGTCTCTTTCTCTGCGTATGTGTGTACAAAATGTTTTCTCTTGAAATGCACTTGAGAAGACATCTTTATAAGGAATTTATAGATATCAAGGAAAATAGGATTCATATCTCCAATATAAAGGAGCTATTCTCTTTTGATAAATCTATATTATGATGACAGATTAGTTAACCAAAGGGAAAGGTTATATGCAAGCAACAGGATTAACATCTTCGACTTGGATTCTTTTTTAAAAAAAAATGAAATGGCATAAAATCACTTGGAATAATAAAAAAGAAATCAAAGGTAATAATCATAATATTATAAAAGTGAAAGAGAAAGTATCTGGATAATTTCATTATCAATAACTTCATTCTAATGAGCCTTTCTCCAGAACCACTTTAAAACCAGGCAGTACTGTATATATACCACCTAACTGTAGTTATTAAATGATTTTAACACTTCTGGTTAGTTCAAATGGGAAAAGTAAAATATTTAAAACATGAGAGAGAGAGAGAGAGAGAGAGAGAGAGAGAGAGAGAGAGAGAGAGAGAGAGAGAGAGAGAGAGAGAGAGAGAGAGAGAGAGAGAGAGATGTATTTATGTATGTATATATGTATGTGATATATGTATGTGGATATATAAATATAAATATTCCCTCCTACTACTGATTTGTCAGTTTGCTAACAATCCTATAATCAAAACACAAATTGCATACAAACATTTAACAAGAATTAGAAATGCATTACCTTTAATGTCAGGTTTACAATCCGTTTCTCTTAACTGAATAAGATAGAAAAATTTTTTTAAAAAAAACTTTCTTTCAGAATTCAGACACTTCTTATATATTACTCTGATCCATTGCAAAACCCACAAAAAATCATCCTGCAGCTTGAACAACAGAACTTGATTCACAATTTAGTGTTAATTTCTTCCTTAAAATTTTGAAGGGGAAAAACCCATGATAATAGTGAGAAGATACTCTTAGAGGAATTGGGAAATATATGCCACTTCTGATTTGGGTATTTTCATCCCATGATAAAATGCAGTTTCTGAATACTAGAATAGAAAGGGATAGCAATAACAGCAAGATCCTATTCAAATTAGATTCTCAGCAGGAAAATAATTACTTAAAGATAAGCCCACTCAAATTGTGTTTGATCTTGTTCATCAAATTTATTTGATTAGGAAAAAAAAGTGGATTTATCTGATTCTGAACATCCAAACATTTGAATCAGTTTTATCAGTTATATTTGAATCATTGATTGGAACATGAATTAAGTTAATTCAGTTAAAAATGGATAAATATGTATATGTACCGGTATATGTATTTATTTGATGTGGACTTATCACAAAAATGAAACTGAATTGGTGGGCATGGGTTGGTGGGTGTGGCAGGGGAAGGATACTGTAAAATCCCCATTCCCTCCCAATCAGCTGGGACTCGAGAGGCAGAGACTAGATGGAGGCATAGCCAGTCAGAGGTGGCATTTACTGGTTCTCCGAACTACTCAAAATTTCTGCTACCAGTTCTCTAGTACTGATCAGAACCTGCTGAATACCACCTCTGATCTGCAACCTTGGTGCCTTTATCAGAGATTGCAAATCAGCATTTTGAAAGTGTTAATGTTTGTATCTCATTGGTGTGTTTGCTAGTTGTTTTGGTACTTATTGGCTTGTTAGACAAATGAATTTTAACAGAATAATAAAAATGAATTTGAAGAGCAGTTTGCAAGTCAGCCCAAGACACTGGTTCATAATCTTAAAACAAAATGAGGAATTGAACCAACCAAGCATGTGTTCAATCTTTGCTACTGCAATTGACTGGTGGGGATGATATATTAATGAATTATGCAGCAATTCCGAAGTGAGATGAGCAGCAGAGGGACTCAAATTGGCTTATATTAAGAGACAAAGTTATTGTACAGTGTATTGCCATCCTACTGTGTGTCTATTCATTGCCGTTTTTCAACAGGGAATTGAAAATGATCAAACATGAGATGGGCCTTTCATAAAACTTGAAAGAGTACTTGAAACTGTGGGAGCAGTTTCGGCTTTAGTCGCTTAGCTTTTCTTTTTATTTAATCACATTCGCTTATTGCCTGTTCATCCTCTAGTTATGATAAGTAACTTTGCCAGAGGAAAGTGCGAGAGAAAGAGAGAGGCTGAGATAAGATTATGTTCCCTTAAGCATTCTTTGGGGTTCATGTCTGTCAAAGTAATCAAAGGTAGCCGCTAATTAAAGAGAAAAATATCCAATTAGCACCTGTTTTTTTCCCCCTTTTGGAGTGAAAGGACCCTACTCAACTGTGGCAATGTGTGAAAGGAGTTGTCATTCCTCTCCGCATTTCCTAGCCCCACAACATGCTACCACAGACATAGGAGATGTTCACATATTTTAATGGGGTACTGTGCTACATTAACTTTGGACTGTCCCAGGATCACAGAATTAATTTGCATCCCTTTAGAAAAAGGGCCAGTTTTAATAAAGTGTGATAATAAATTAAACACTATCAACAGATGGAAATTGTGGCCTCCTTGAGATATAAAATACAATTTCACGCCAGCAAAGGTCATCAGGTGCTGTCACCTGCGAAACCCCTCCCAAAATTTACTTTGGACACATTATTTGGCATTGGTCTTGCAGGTTGGGCTTCTTAAAGCAGCAATGGCTGAACAGCAATGCAAAGTGGAGAGAAAGGCACCTTGTAGCAAAGTATTCAGTAGCTCGGTGGCTAAGACACTGAGCTTGTCGATCAGAAAGGTAGGCAGTTCAGCAGTTTGAATCCCTAGTGCTGCGTAACGGAGTGAGCTCCTGTTACTTGTCCCAACTTCTGCCAACCTAGCAGTTTGAAAGCATGTAGAAAACTAGGAACCACCTTTGATGGGAAGGTAACAATGTTCTGTGCACCTTCAGCATTTAGTCATGCCATCCACATGACCATGGAGATGTCTTCACACAGCGCTGGCTCTTCAGCTTTGAAACGGAGATGTGCACTGCTTCCTAGAGTGAGGAACAACTAGCACATGTGTGTGAGGGGAACATTTACCTTTACCTTAGCAAAGTATTCATCAGAGCTTTGGGTGCCATGTAGAAATATACTAGAGAGAACATTCTTCCAATGCCTTCAAGGCAATTGTGGATCCAGGAGATTGCTGGGAGCAGTCTTTGCAGTTTTCTTGGCAGTGTTTTCTAGTTTGCCATTGTCTCTTCCTAGGGCTGAGAAAGATTGCTGGCCCAAGGTCACCAGCTGGCTTTGGGGTTATGACAAGACTAAAATTCATATATTGCTAGTTTCTAACCTGGAGTGCCTTCACCACTCCACAAACTAGTCTGTTATTCAGCCAAAATCTAACATGACTAATTACACTGCAATTCATTAAAAATGATGTAAAACAACAATATCACACCACACACAAAGATGCAATAATAATTCATTGTCTTAACAATATCAGTGAAAGAATAGAAGAGAAGAGAATAGAATTCTTTATTGGCCAAGTGTAATTGCACACACAAGGAGTTTGTCTTTGATGCATATGTTCTCAGTGTACATAAAAAGACAAGATACATTTGTCAAGACTCATAAGGTACAATTATACTCATAGGGTACAAATAAACAATCAGGAAACAATCAATATCAATATAAATCGTAAGGATACAAGCAACAAAGTTACAGTCCTGCAGTCATAAGTGGGAGAAGATGGGTGATAGGAACGATGAGAAGACTAATAGTAATAGTAATGCAGCCTTAGTGAATAGTTTGACAGTGTTGAGGGAATTATTTGTTTAGCAGAGTGATGGCATTGGGAAAAACTGTTCTTGTGTCTAGTTGTCTTGGTATGCAGTGCTCTATAGCATGTTTTGAGGGTAGGAGTTAAAACAATTTATGTCCAGGTTGAGAAGGGCCTGTATTACAGTTTTGATTTCATTTCTAAAGTACCAAACTTCCAATTATTGGTTAAATGGTCAAAAATCCATTATATTCAGTGGGCCTCAACCTTCTTCATCACGGACACCCTTTAAATACCTTTTATGGCCATGAACCATGGCCCCAGACCTCCAAGACATAACTCAAGATTTAAATCATAACCTTTCCTCAATCCTTCATGGACCAGGGGTCCATGGACCACAGGTTGAGAACCACTATCTAGTATAAATATGTTCACCAGTTGTACCCAATTTGTCACTATAATATATAACATTCTAAATTTCAAAGAAGACAAAAAGTTTTAGAGGGTTTTCTTTCCCTTTGTTTTGTTTTTTGTCATTGGTGACCAATTATGACATAATATTATTCTAAGGCAGGCTGGTTTATTAGCTGTACATCACTCATATTCATCTGATTAAAAGTTTTTCATGAGCCATTAGGGAATAGCCTTAAACACCGAGTCGCACATATTCAGAAATATTTTATGTTACTTCGTTATTAATCATATATTGGAAATCTGCACTAATTATAACTATTTACTTCTGTGGGCTTCCTTAATTCATTGTTTTCCCTTAAATTTATTTTACCTATTGCCTTAATGAACAAATTGTGTCAGTTGTCAGGAACATAAATAATTAAATGAGAAATAATGATTAAGTTTATTTAATCTTTGGGTATGTATGAAAATTTAAAAAAAATGGTTGTCTGGTCATTTAGGATTACTCCAGCTGTATCAGGGAGGTTTTAATAGAGTAACAAAGTTGGAAGGTACTTGTAGGTCATCTAGTCCACCCCACTGCCCAATCAGGAGACCCTACACCATTTCTGACAAATGGCAGTCCAGTCTCTTCTTGAAAGTCTCCAGTGATGAAGCCCCCAGAACTTCCGAAATCAAGCTGTTCCATTGGTTGATTGTTCTCACTGTCAGAAAGTTCCTCCTTATTTCTAGATTGAATCTCTCCTTGGTCAGTTTCCATCCATTATCCCTTGTCTGGCCTTCAGGTGCTTTGGGAAATAGCTTGACCTCCTCGTCTCTATGGCAGCCCCTCAAATATTGGAAGGTTTATTTAAACCCCTCTCCCATTTTTATCCTGTCTCCCCTGGTTCTTCTCTTCACTAGACTAGCCAAGCCCAGTTCCTATAACTGTTCTTCATATGTTTTAGTCTCCAGGTATTAATATGACTTTCCAGTTCACCTTCTGTCTCTTGTCTCTCTTCGCCTACCCACCTTGGTTTCAAGAACAGATTGGAAGAAATTAAAATAAATATCAATTTCTGTCTTTCGCATAACCTTCTCTCCTTATTATTGAGCTTGCTGTTGTTTTCTTTAAACAAGCTATGGTGTAGTGCTACAAACCCTGTCATTGTGTCCACGGTAGAAATATAACACACTCCATAATCATCACACTATGTTTAGCTTCATTTTCCCCCTTTTCAGTATTATACCTCCCTGATAATTATCCATCATATTAATATTTTCATTATTCTCCTAAGAGTCCCATACTACTAGCACTCTGTTTCGCATTCCGTATAAATATGGATTTGTTTACAAAGTCAGGCAGTTACTTCTGTTTCTCTTTTGTCTTTAAAAAAATGCAAATGTATTGGTGTTTCTTACCTACCAGAGTGAGTTTGGGGCTTTCTCTATTGCTTTATTTAACCTTTTGGTATGTATGAGCATTTTCATTACCATTCAATATAGAGTGGAGATTGCAGTTGGAAGGGAAAAAAAGAATCAAAGCAATTTAAATATTTTTTCCCCCAGAAATGCTGCAAGGACTAAAAATGGGAGAGGGGTTTAAATAAAATTAAATAACGTTAAATGTCAGCTGTAATCATTATCCTGGTGGATTTTTTTTTTCCTGGGCACTTAATGGAGAAACAATCCAATGATGATGAAGATGGGCTTACTACTTTGATTTTTCTCAAGAAAACTATTGCTCTCCCAAAAGCTCTGGATTTAGAACATTTACTCCCTGAGAGGCAGAGAGGAGAAATACGATCAGGAATGTAAACTTCAAAACCACTTAAAGGTGTTTGCCCTGTTATAAAGTGTATAGAAAATGGCTTCTAATATTCAGCCTAAAATGATCCAACTGCAGCCGATTGATAAGAACCAAAAGCTGGGGAAATTGATTATGAAATTGCAGTGACTATTCACTAGAGGGAAAAGTTTGTCTTGGCACTATCCAGGAATTCTGGGTAGCAGGTATGAATTTGCTTTTTTATTAGCTGTGATAAACGTGAAGAAGAAAGGGGGGGGGGAATGAGTTGAATTTGCTCACAATCTTTCTGCCAAAAAAAAAAACATTAGAAAGAGCCAGTTCCATATCTCGTTATAAAGAAGAAAGGTGTGTTTCTAACTTTAATTTTTTTTTAAAGAAAATGCATTTTTAATTAATTTTCCCAAAATCCTACGATAAGGGTCTTTTTAATGGTATTTGAGTAATGCCTTTACTCTCTGAAAAATCAAGAATGCAATACTGTCAAGAGAACATATTACGGAAGAGAAAAGCAACAATTTCAGCAAGATGACTCTGGCTTTTCATGCTGTGTCCAGTGTGAAGCTGTGTCCAGGCATTATTCCTGAACCTGTCCCATAACAATCTTGTTGTGGGTTCAAAGCATGTAGACCAGAGGTGTCAAACTCAATGCCCAGGGGCCATATACGGCCCGTGGGGTGCTTGGATCTGGCGTGTGGAAATAGCAAAAGACCAACCTGTGATGTCTCTGCCAGCAAAGACAGAGCTCAAGAGGGTTGCAGGAGGCCCTCCCAAGCTCCATTTTACTGGCAGAGGGTCACAACCAAAAATGGAGCTCGGCAGCCCGTTTTCCAGGCAACATGAGTGACATTGAGATACCCATGCCCACTCTGGGTCAAACGCAATCCTGATGTGGCCCTCAATGAAATCGAGTTTGACACCCCTGATGTAGACCCTCAATGGAGGAGAACATGGCACAATTAAAATGCACATAGCAGCCCCTTTGTTTGGATTTTTCCATCACACACATAAATATCTGACTTTTTAAATATAAACCATGCTGCACTTCAATAGGTAGATGGCCTAGACATTGGTATTTGAACACAAAACTGTTTTACATTGATATTTCATTGGCTTCTACTAATCTGGATGGATTGTTAATATATACTGCTAGTCCATGCATGCCATGCCATACACTAAATAAAATAAATAATGGGAAACAGAAGTAGAGGCGAACATAATTCTGGAAGACTGGACAACAAATATAACCCCTTTTAGCCATCACATATCGGGTTTTTCGGAGTATAAGATGCACCTTTTTCCCTCCTAAAAGAGGGTGAAAATCTGGGTGTGTCTTATACACTGAATGTAGCCCCACCCACCCACCGGCCCCAACCTTTTGGCCTCTGTCTCCCAGCAATTTACCTCTTTGCAGCAAATGCAGCAATTTACCTCTTTGCAGCAGTAGACTATAGCAATCCCTACAGCCTCTAACAGCTGATTGGAGAAATTGAAAGTGAAACTTGCTGTTTGCTCCTCTTGGCAAATTGCTGGGAGGCAGATTTTTTCTTCTTCTTGTGCTAATCAGGCTGTTTGCTGCAAGGAGGTAAGTCAATAACTATAAATGCCTACAGAATGTTCAAATTAGTAGACTTTGTTTTAAAGACTGCTTTATTATTATTCTAGACAACTTAACAAAATGAAGAAGCTTTTTAAAATAAATGCTTGATCTGAAGAGGCCCCCTGCTATTGTTTTAAAAAGTGCTACTCTTTTAAATAGCAGAGAATAACTATACTTCCAGAAAGCATATCAATTTTAACAGCATCTGTACAAGTATAGTCTGAAATATAACACTACAAACAGTGTATATTGTCTGTACTGTTTGTTGCAAGGAGGCAAATTGCTGAGAGGCAGAGGCAGATATTTTCCTCTTGTTTTCCTCCCTAAAATCTAGGTGCGTCTTATACTTAGGAGCGTTTTATACTCCGAAAAATACGGTAATCCAAATCACACAATGTGATTGAATAGAATTCAAACGATAACAAAATCGTATATAGGGTTGCTTAAAAATATTTCCTGTTTTGCTCAGTAAGGTTCAACTACGACAGCAATCTTGTCTTCACTGAAACTTACTGAATAATTTCCCTCCTTATAAACCATGATAATTCATTTCATTTCATTTCAGCATTTATAATCCAACGCCCCTTCATGATTCCCCTCCCTTTCTTGAATCCCCCATAACTCCTTTTGACCCCAAAGTTTCAGGAACGTGGGACAGAATATAGATGAAAGTTATACTATTATCCCTATTACATTTTCTAGAATGTCCATCCCAAATTGAAAAAAAGAAAATCCCAACTGAGGCACATATGCGATTCAGCCTGCTTACACAATTGCATGCGTACCTCCTTATTGCTCATCCCCCTCAAAAGCTATTAAGCTTCTCTCTCAATTTCCAAATGTCTCTTCTAATCTAGAGTATCATTTATTTTTCAAAATCATATTAAACGATTCGGGTCTATGTGGTGAAGAGATCTCCAATCTCATTAGGTCTTCCTAGCAGTCAAAGGGAAAATAAGATAAATAATCCATTGAACTCTATGATATACGATGGGAGCAGTCTTCTCCTCCCTGTGTCCATTATTCTGTAGCTTTCAACAATTATCCATGCAACTTTAGCCACACGTAACAGACTAGGAGTGATCTCACTTGCAAACATGATAAGCCTATTTTCATCTAATCATCTTAATGGGACCCTGATGAGCACTGCATCATGGATGGCTATATATGTGCACCTTATGCTCTCTATTTTCTCATTGAATAAGGAAGATTTAATGTGGAATGCATGGTATAAAATATAGTGGAACTTAAGAGGAAATTTATCTTCTGCCCTTATGGGTGGGGTGATTATTTGTTCACAAGAGGAATCCTTGCTGATGGTGTGTGGGACGGCTCAAAAGGAAAAATATTATTTGCTTTTAGACACGTTAAAATAATATGTGGAAAGTATTCATAATTAATGATTAGAATCAATCATTCTAATAGCAAAGATAGGTATTTTCATGGAACTGAATTCAACCATCAGGAATGGCTTCACTGTTCTGACCTAGGCTATCCAAGAGCACGAAGCAAACTCCTTGTCCCGACAAAAAAAACCTTTTACTAATTGACTGCTCATTCACAGTCTCCCACAGTCAAGGGAGGATTTACAGTCACAGACCTTATCTGTCTTGGAGAGCTGCCAGGCCAATATCTGCAAAACTTGGCAAGGAGTCTTGGAGAATCACGAACCAATTAAATGAACTAATTGTCTCCTGCAAACTTCACTTCCCTTTTGCTCCTCTTTTATTTCCTCTGGGAGAGGCCATTCATAGTCCACCTGTGGCCTTATTCCCAAGTTGACCCCTGTTCCTTAGCTGTTCCCTTCGTCTGGCAACTCTGTGCATGCACACATTGGGAGCAGGTTCCAGCTGTTCGTCTGCCTCACTGATGTCTGGCTCTGAAAGCAGCTGATAAATGACATAAGGCTATGGCCCTCTCTCTGTCTCCAACACAGACCCCTCATCAGAGCCTTCCCCAGACTCCAGGACTGTCAATCTCCTCACTGTCCAAATCTGACATAACATTCACTCATTTTCTCCCTTCTAACCCTACTTCATTGTGTTCATTGGATGGAAATATTTTGCATCTTTAATTTCTCTACATACCCTATGTTTTTCTTGTTCATCATGGTTTTTTTCAAACAAATCCTGCCATTTTTGTTATTTCCCCAATATATGTCATTTTGAAGTGATCTCATCCCAATAAGCCTATGTTTTTGCACTGTTACTTGGCTCCAAGGAACGTACAGATTTCGGAAGAAATGTGGTAACACCTTGAGTGAACATACTGGTTCAGGAAGTTCTAATGAGATAATTGTTATGACAACGGAATGAATTTTGATACAACCTTGATAATATCTAGAATTTTTGTTCAAAAAATGGAGCAAGGTAAGGCATTAACATAACAATAAATTTAAAGAAACAGAATTCTACTAATTATTCCAGAAATGACAACCCTAGAGGAATATCACATTTCTTATGTTGTTGAAATAAGGGGACATTAAAGGGATTACATGGCTATATATTTTCCATGAACCCAAGATCACACAAATCTATAAATTAATCATGATGTCTGCAAGGGGAAGCCTATTACTGTGAGAAGCTGTAGAACCAGAAGGAAAATCTGGGGTAACAGGTTTCAGAAACTCGGCTTCTGCCTGAAGTCTGAAATTATAAATTATTTTCCTTATGCTCACTGAATTAATTAGGTTTTATTTCAAGACATGAAAGGGAATGCACTGTAAACTGTATTTACTATTTCATACCACTGCATCAATATTGGACAAAAGATATAATTAAAGACTAAGGTAGGATAAAGGTAAAGATAAAGGTTCCCCTTGCACATATGTGCTAGTCATTCCCGACTCTAGGGGGTAGTGCTCATCTCCATTTCAAAGCCAGTGCTGTCTGAAGACGTCTCCGTGGTCATGTGGCCGGCATGACTAAACACCGAAGGCTCACGGAATGCTGCTACCTTCCCACCAAAGGTGGTTCCTTTTTTTCTACTTGCATTTTTACATGCTTTCGAACTGCTAGGTTGGCAGAAGCTAGGACAAGTAACGGGAGTTCACTCCATTATGTGGTGCTAGGGATTTGAACTGCTGAACTGCTGACCTTTCTGACTGACAAGCTCAGCATTTTAGCCACTGCATCCATAAGGTAGGATTGATCCTTTCAAGTTCACTTCCTGGATCACTATATATCAGTGTAGTTTTCTTAGGGATGTTCTGATTCCATTGTGATTTTTTATATATATAAAAAAACCCTTCCTAATCTAGCTCTTCCATTTAAGCACATTTAATATTGCTCAGTTTCTGAATTCAGCCAATTTCAGACAGCTGCTGCTACCACCAAGGCACTTAAAACACAAGGGCTTTGCAAAGCTTTAGGCTGAAGACTCGGTTTGCAAGTGGTTCAGTCAAAACTCCCCTTGAAATCCACAGTTCAAATTGAATCACCAAATTGTTTGCTATTTTGAACTCAAATTGGTGCCTTACCTTCACATTGATTTGAAGATTTAATGGACTTTAGTGCTTACGCTCACCCACATCTATAGAGTCAAATTGGATTTTCAAATCTAGTCAATTCAGTTGGGCTCATATCACAAAACCTTAATGAATGAATTACAAGTGGTAATATCTTAGGCTGAGTTGTGTGTCCTTATAAAAGACACATAAAAATCCTTATTTGGGTTTGAGAAAATGGGCATACCAGAAACATGAAATATAAATAAATAAAATAAAGGTTAAACTCTCCCAAAGGTTTTTTTCCCCCAGAATAGATGAATATACTGACAAAGGAACATTTCTTAATTAGAGTTTTTGTTTTTGTGTTTTATTTTGTGTATTTTTGGGAGGGTTTTGTGCATGTGTGTTCGCAACATTCTAGTAGGTTATTCAGGATAAGATAGCCTACTTCCCCTTGGGAAGGCAAGTCACCTCAACCCTATAATTCTTTGCAGAGATTTTGTTCCAGAATATTTTATCCTCATCAGATGTTATATATTAAATATTTCATTGTTAATTAATTGTTAATTATGCACCACTCCATGGATCCTGCCATTTGATTAAATTAATATTTAATTACATACTTAACACTATAAGAAACATGAGTGACAAGGAGTAATTATGCTGACTTTGTCCACGGGAAAGCTCAAGAAACAAAATAAAACAAAGTGACCCTTAATATTTTTCCATGTGTGCCAGATTTCTTTATGTCACAAAATACATAATGGCACAACTGGCATGCAGAATTCATGATATCTGGAGTCACACAAGTTCATGAGATTGGAAAGATGGCATAAAGAAATAACTCAATGCTGAAATAACAGAATAACAGATTGGGAAGGTACCTTGGAGGTCTTCTAGTCCAACCCCCTGCTCAAGCAGGAGACTCTATACCATTCCAAACAAATGGCTGTCCAGTTTCTTCTTAAAAGCCTCCAGTGTTGGAGCACCTACAACTTCTGGAGGCAAGTCATTCTTGTGATTGATTGTTCTTCCTGTCTCCTCAATTCCAGGTTGCTTCTTTCCTTGATTAGTTTCCATCCGTTGTTTCTTATCTTGCCTTCCGGTGCTTTGGAGAGTAGGTTGACCCTCTCTTCTTTATGGCAGCCCCTTAGATATTAGAACACTGCTATCATGTTATCCCTAGTCCTTTTTTTTTTACCACTAGACTAGACATATCCAATTCCTGCAACCATCCTTCATATGTTTAATCTTTAATGCTTCCCCAAGCAATTGGCCTATACATGAGTTGAGATTGTAATTCCCAACTTTCTCAATGGCCATGCAGGCTAGAAATGATAAGAGTTGGAATCTATCTCATCTTACCTGGAATATTTTATATAGTTACATAAGAGTAAGTCCCACTGAACTTAAATACACTGATGTCTGAGTACCTACAAAATTATAGAAGGTTTAGGTGAGTGTCAGAAGGTCCTTTACTTAGGTATTCTATAAATTTACTAGTTTGCTTTTGGGAACCATTTTTGCTCAACCTTTACACTCCCTACTTCTACTACAGAGAATATCAATTTAAGGAGACTTTACAACCACGCATATAAAGTACTTTGAACATTTTAAATGCATTCTAAGTGTTCAATATTATGAAAATGTAGGCAGTGGGAGAAACATTGGAGATTCTACATTAATCAGAGGTAATGATGCTCATGACTCTGGAGTAATTATGATATGACAGGAGGGCTTGAAAATTGCTGGAGCTGGTCCATATTTACGTGAAGGTCGAGTCAATTGTATTAAAGTGTTCCTGGACCACTCGCAATTTCCTTGATGGCTGTTTAATAGTGTTGCTACGGTAGAATCTGTTTATAGCATTTTAGTATAGATCAACACATAATAGAAATAGTTTTAATTTATATACAGTTAGTTCTTGACTAACAACTACTATTGGGACATGAACCTCTGTCACGGTACAGTGAGGTCATTTAGTCAGTTGTGCCCAATTTTATGACTTTTTTTTGCCATGTTATTAAGCAAATCATTGACTTTGCTTGCTGGAAGCCGCCTGAGAAGGTTGCAAATAGCAATCATGTGATCCTGAGATACTGCAATGATCATAAATATATTTGTTTGTTTGTTTGTCAAACATGGACAGGATAGCAGGTATAAGTATGAACATGGACATGAACAAAGGAAATGAATACAAGTAAATGGGGACAGTAGGACAGGGACGGTAGGCACGCTTATGCACGCCCCCTTTATGGACCTCTTAAGAATGGGGTGAGGTCCACGGTAGACAGTTGAAGGTTGAAGTTATGGGGGTTTGAGGCTGTAACAACGGAGTCAGTAGTGCATTCCAGGCATTGACCACTCTGTTGCTGAAGTTGTATTTTCTGCAATCGAGTTTGGAGTGGTTTACTTTGAGTTTGTATTGATTGTTTGCCCGTGTGTTATTGTGATTATTGTGTTATTGTGGCTGAAGCTGAAATAGTCATTGACAGGTAGGACATTGTAGCAGACAATTTTGTGTACTTTGCTTACGTCCTACCGCAGGCGGTGCAGTTCCAGATTGTCCACGGCCAAAATTTTGAGCCTGGTGGCATAAGGGATTCCATTGTGAGCAGAAATTCATGCTTTCTTCTTTGCTTCCTCTTCTTTTCCCCCTTTGCCCCTTTCCTCCCCTTCATTGGATCCCTCCTCTTGATTAGGCTTTGGAAATATTTCTGGTGCTGTCCTGATTATCCCTAGTAATCAATTTGAATCCCTCACCCATAGGAAATGACTGAAGTACAGCTGTATTTGATCATCTGAGTAGGAGAGTTTTGTTTCCCCTCTATCATTCAGAATTATGACACTAAGAAAAGTTTAAATGGGGTCATGGGAATGAACAAGGGAAGAAAAATACAAAGAACTCTAAAAGTAAAGTTCAGTTCAGAATGTTACCTGCATTCTACATTAGAATATATCTGCAGAGAGAAGCTTCTAAATGTAGATATGGACCTCCTGGGAGGATCATTGACTCACAGAATTATGCAAGGAACTAAATACATATAGAATGAATAACCTTAGCCATTGAAGAGGTAGCTAAATATTTTGAATAAAAAGGTCATGTCAAAATAATCTGGAGGCCAACATCTTTATGCAAGTTTTAGTTATTTCAAGCAAAGTTGCCTTCCACACTCCCAGGCAGAGGTGGGTTCCTGCCAGTTCTAACCTCGCACATATATGCTAGTCGTTCCCGACTCTAGGGGGTGGTGCTCATCTTTGTTTCAAAGCCAAAGAGCCAGCGCTGTCCAAAGACATCTCCGTGGTCATGTGGCCGGCATGACTAAATGCCGAAGACCCACGGAACATGGTTACCTTCCCACCAAAGGTGGTCCCTATTTTTCTACTTGCATTTTTACATGCTTTCGAAATGCTAGGTTGGCAGAAGCTGGGACAAGTAACGGGAGCTCACACTGTTACACGGCACTAGGGATTTGAACTGCCAAGCTGCCAAACTTTCTGATCAAAAAACATAGCGTCTTAGCCACTGGGCCACCGCGTCCCCACTAAGACATAATATAAACCTACTTATACTAGGTTAACTATTAAACTCAACAAGATGTAATGCTTAATTTTGAGATGTAATGCTGAGAGAAGGGAAAGCATTAGATTGTACTGTTAATGAGGAACTTGTGGTATTTTTAGTTATCTCTAAGCATAAGTTTTGAAAGAGTAAATTAAACATAAGTATTTCATGGATTAGTTTCTAATGGTTACCTTATGATAACATGGTACATTCAAGTTGGTCCAATTATTTAGAATATAAGGGATTCTCTTAGAAGAACCTAAAATTAGCAGCTAATCACAGATTGCCGAGAAATCAAAATTCATCTTTTTTTTCTTTTTTGATTAAAGAAAATGCAAGATATTTTATCACATTTCAAACAGGGCAATGTCTTCAAATCTACGAATTTGGCCTACAAGAAATCTAAATGAAATTTCAGAAAGCAAGAATAACCATTTAGTGAAGCATCTTTTTTTTCTTACTAAGTCAAAGAGATCATCTTAAAACTTTCCAACTGCAATGACCATGGAGACATTTTTTCATTCACATACTCAGTTTCGGCTAGAGTTGAATTCATGGCATGGATTAGAGCTGTTTTGCATTCTTTGAAATATGGCAGATACTCTGGGAAATTAAAAGAAACCAAACAAACACATTGGCACTTCAGATCCATTGGAACATTACTGATGAATAGCAAAAGTGTATAAACAAAATGACACCATCCAACAAGCATAAAAACCATTGGAATATATTCTTTCCTCTGAACAAATCAAGAGGTGAAGGCATCATAATAATTAAGTGCTGTTATATGACCATGGTGTAAGAGACATGCTGAGCTTGTCAATCAGAAAGGTCGGCAGTTTGGTGGGTCAAATCCCTAGCACCACGTAACGGAGTGAGCTCCCGTTCCTTGTGCTACCTTCTGCCAACCTAGCTGTTCGAAAGCATGTAAAAATGCAAGTAGACAAATAGGGACCACCTTTGGTGGGAAGGTAACAGCATTCTGTGCACCTTCAGCATTTAGTCATGCCGGCCACATGGCCACAGAGATGTCTTCAGACAGTGCTGGCTCTTCGGCTTTGAAACGGAGATGAGCACCGCCCCCTAGTGTCGGAATGACTAGCACAAATGAACAAGGGGAAACTTTACTTTTACTTTTTAAAATGACCATGGTAGGTGTGGGATAAACCAAAGAAAGTTTTAAAAATCTGTTTCTTGGACTGATATTATTTTTGTGTTGATATCAGTGATTCCCCCCCCCCATGTTGATAACACAGTGACCTACACCACGTGAACTGTGTTAGACGCAGTCTTTTTCCAAAAGTCATACAGAAAGATCCATAAAGAGTTTTTAGAACTCACCCCTAGTGCAGAGATAACAAATAGCAATAGCACTTAGATGTATATACCGTAGTTCCAATGGTCTGAATGGTTTATAATGTCAGCATATTGTCCCGACAATCTGGGTCCTAATTTTACTGACTTTGGAAGGATGGAAGGCTGAGTCAATCTTGACCCCCATCAGAGGATTAAATTCCAGGCCTGCAGGGCTTCATTTCAACCAATGCGGCACCAGAGTTCAAAGCCAAAGCCAAATGTAATGTATTTTTTTTATTTAATTGGATGACCAGGGATCAGTTATAAGTGTTGATGAGTATGTAACTGTGAAGGCCAAAAACAATTGATTTGAGAAGTTTCATAATTGTCCCGTTATCTTCCCTTGAAGAGCACATCTGGGGCTACCCAAGGACAATCTGGTGCTCATCAGTTGTTCACATGTAACGCCACTGTGAGATAAAAGTTGCCAAGTAGCTCCAACTGTTGGGATCTTTATATCCCTTTGGATAGGCTAGAATGAGAAAAAGAAAAAAAAACCTTTAAGTTTGGCCTTAATGATACAGATCATCACTAGCTCTTTGTTAGAATACAATACTGCAGCTAAAGTGTCAATGCCACCTGACCAATGAGCAAATGGATCAGTATAAATGCTCCCAGTACTCCAACATATACACAATCACTAATGACTAGCCTAAAGCATTCATTACTCCTATAGAGGTGACACATTAACCTGACCGGACATTAATGAGAACTAGTCATGGATAGATAATGAATTAATTTAGACTCCTTCACTCTACCGAGGATGGAGGAATCCACAGTACAGTCACAATCCATAGCAACACAATTTCCTTAACTTCTGGAGAAAATTCCCTATCCTCTGCTTTCTTCACTGCATTTATTTTCCAACATCCAAAAATTGGCTTGTTCTGTTTGCAGTTTTATAGAATTGGGAACAAAGTAGAAGGCTAAACTGGATCAGAAGTCCTTTTTTTTGTTTTTTTTGTTTATTATCTCATCATCTCAAGATTGCTAAGAAGCCCATAAATAAACTATAAAAGTAATTATTTTCTCCCTGCTGCCCACATATTCTCACTTATGAAAGCGGAGGGTCATTTAGGCAGCAGTTAGCTGAACTTGAGTGATCTATAAAAGCTAAGATTTAGAACTGGTTAGTACTTATATGGGATTCTAGAGTTATAGATTGGACTGAGAAGCCAAAAAAACAAAAACAAAAGCAACCTATCATTGAAGGAGGCAACGGTAAAGGGATTTTTTCATTGGCAAACCCCCCAATTCTGAAAGTTTTTCAATAAATAGCTATTTCAATAAGTGCAGTAAGTAATTCTGTAGAGGCCAATTGATATAATCTACAAATAAATAAGTTATAGATGTAATATTGAAAATAGTGATCTATGATAAAACATGAGAAATTCTCATATCTATTTCCTTGGTATCAGCATTCTTGGTGTCAACTGGCAAATATGTCTCAAATATTTTTTTTTTCAAAAGGCAACTGGACTGGTTTTTTCCCCTTAAGATGTTTTGCTTATCATCTAAGAACTTCATTGGTTCTGACAGGGTGAGGAAGGATTCGTTCTGAAAACAACCCTTGTTTTGGAGAATAGTTTGACCCCTCTTTCAAACCAATGGTCCTCTCTATCCAGAATGTGGACTTCTGGGCAGAGAGGATCGTAGGTTTGAAAGAGGGGGAAAAACCCATTCCATTTGTCTTTTGACAAAGCATTTTTGAGATAACTATGACCTGGATGACTTGAGAAACTCCACAGACAACTGGCAAGTAATTTTTGTCTTACACAATTTGATATTTTTCCCCAAACTAAATCCTAATGTAGGTTTTTTTTGAAGATAGACAAATTTTAGCCTGTGAAAATGGAAATGTGAGTCATTTATGAATAAATGACAATTCTACAAGAGGCATCAAAATAACGCTAAGAATGAAGGCAATATGATAAAAAAAACAATATAGAGACATGGTATAATATCTTCATAAAAAGAGCATTTTCTTATATCTCCTTTTCTTTTGGGTTTACGCCACTTTTAGTGTAGATTTTCAAAAAGAAATAATTCCTTTCTCGTTGACACTATTCTGTAATGCCAATATATATATGAAACTGAGAAAAAGTAGCATTGAATTGTATTAATATAGTAATGCTACTGTTTTGGGAGGGAAGGTTGCCAGGAAATAGTCTTATAGGAAGGTGTGATTATGATTATTAATTTGCTATAAGTCTACTTAAAGCTACCATACTTTCTGATTCAGGGGGAGGAATACAGTGACATAGAGGAAAAAAACATTTTCTATTGATGAAATGAATTTAAGTCATAGCTAAGTCATTAATAAATATAAATCTTCACTTTGCTTCACTTCCACCTCTCATCCTCCAGTCAAAATGTTCTGGACCAGAAAAAAATATTACTATGGGTGAAGACAGTTGTATTTTTCATCACCTGATTGATTTCTTTTTTACTGGGAATAGCTATTGAATATCTAATTTAAAATCAGTGCATTAGGCAAAAGATGTGAACATCAAATTCATACCCTTATGTTCCTAATCTGTGGTATTATCATTCCATTTATGTCAACAAGTTCCTTGACAATCCAAATAGCAGATATGAGCAATCTGTGAAAATATTTCTTTGGTACATTATGAACATAATGCAAAAATGTTACATAGATCTGTTCTTGCCCCAGTTAAAAAAAGCGGGGAAAGAAACCCCATTACTGGTAAACGTCTAAGATCAATTTAAATGTCCTTTTTTTCTGGACTGCTTGGTAGTTTATTTCGGCAAAGAAATTATTATTTTCTCCTGTGGCCAGTTTGTCAGTTCTTCTACTTAAGTCCCAGTAGAAGAGGATATTTGTAGCTGAGTGTGTTGTCTGTGGTGCTTTTTGAGTTTAGTTACTTTCTTGTAGACATTTCATTTCCTATCTAGGGAGCGTCATCAGTGTTTCTATCAACAAGTCAACATCAACAAGCCTGGGAAGAAGAATTTAGACTTCATTGTCTATTTCCACACTAATTCATTTCCTTATTCATCTGTTCAACTATGCATCAACTTGCTGACACCCACCACCACCACAATGTTTCTGAGCCAAATTTTCTCTAGAGTTCTTATGTCAACTCGCAAAGCACCCCTGGCCTGCTCTCGAGTTGCCATAGGAAAGGGGGGATGAGCAATCAATGAAATGGCACAGCAGCAAAAGACAGATGCACGTTCCAGACTTATCTCCATCAAGGCTGTATCCCAGGATTACTTACAGTGGCAGGAGGGGAGTAATCTCTACAACCCATGAAATTGCCCCATGGCAAATGTGATTGATGACACAACCTGGGTGGTGGTGGGGGAACTGTGCCAAGATTGGGGCCGTAAATTACATGGGGTAAGAGCTGGCTTCACTTGGGAATGTGCCAACATGAAGCTCCTAATAAATAACTGGATTCTTTGGAAGCTTGACTCGAGACTCATGATTTAATTAGGGCATCGATTGGAACCCTGACAATATTCTTATTCCACTAATCTGGTCATTGCCTGACTTTTCCAGCTCTTTCCATGCACTCTCTCTACTAAATCACCATTTAGTCTTTCTACTAAATGGTAACTGCACATGGGGAAGGCATGGTACTTTCAAATGGAAGATGATGGTGGTTTAGTGGAACATTGATCAATGTTCTACTAAACCACCATCCTCTTCCAGTTGGACGTGCCATGCCTTCCCCATGTGCAGTGACCATGGCACCATTTGCAGCACAATGTAGCAATATTTTTTTTCTATTTTCTATTAATTGAACAACAAAAAGTGATTAGTTATTAGAATCATGACCAGGATACCAACTAAGGAGGAAAGGAAGTCACAGGCTACCCCAGGAAGCAGCCTGCTAAGGTTTCTAGTTATGTAGGGTGTCTCAGCAATGTAATCACTGTTACAATTTAAAATTGTAAACTATGTTTCACACATTCTGATTCAGGAAGAGAAATGCACAGTGACATGGGCAAAACCATTTTCTTTGGCCATGTTGATGAGATAAGCCAAGTTATAGCTAGGTAATTAATAATACCAATGGCACTTAGACTTATATAGCACTTCACAATCCTTTTACCGCCCTCTCTAAGCTGTTCACAGAGTCAGCCTATTGCCCTCAACAATCTGGGTTCTCATATTACCCACCTCGGAAGGATGGAAGGCTGAGTCAACCTTGAGCCTGGTGGGATTCGAACTGCCAAACTCCTGGCAGCTAGTGATCAACAGAAGTAGGCTGCAGTACTGCACTCTAACCACTGTGCCACTGTGGCTCAATTATAAATTATAAATCCTTTGACAACTTTAAATGATGTTGATAGAAATCAGTCATTTGGTTTTCAAACACACAGAAATCCTAAAAATATCTTGGTGGCTGCTATACAAAATGTCACCTCTTCTTATTTGGCATTGGGTTTAAAATAACAATCCCAGTGACATTAACTCAGTGTGTACTATACATTTCTATTCCTCAATTAACTGTCTCATGTTTGGCTCCATGTTAAAATGCATAGCAGTCCTCATTTGAACCTCAATTCCATTTTGGTTGGCTCGCATGGACTGACATTTGTTTTCACAGAGGTGTTTTGATAAATTATGTATTCTGGGCTTCAGTTTCATTTTGTTTCCTTAGCTGCATTTACTTTTCCTGAGACTATGAATCATACTTTATGTTCCAGTGCATGATGAAATTATAGCCTTAATATCAATCAGGACAGCTCTGCAAGAATAGTAATAAAGGTCTGTCTTCAGTTCCTTCCTTCCTTCCTTCCTTCCTTCCTTCCTTCCTTCCTTCCTTCCTTCCTTCCTTCCTTCCTTCCTTCCTTCCTTTCTTTCTTTCTTTCTTTCTTTCTTTCTTTCTTTTCATTCATTATATTCTACTTTTATCTTCCCAGTCTATTCCCACATTAGAACAGAAGTTTGAGGAGAAACTGCATCTGAAGATCATTTTTGAAAGGCAGAAGAGAAAGAGGGCAGAACTAAGTTTTCCTTTTCCTTTCCCATCCTGTATTTTTAGAGTTCACGGTGGTGTATGTAATGCCCCCTCTTTCTATTTTCTGCAATAGCAACCCCAGAAGTTGGGCAGTTCTTTGGACAAGATTTATGAAGAGGTTTGCTCTTCTTCCTAGGGCTGAGAGATAATGATTGCCCCAAGGTCACCCAGATGGCTTTGTGCCTCGGGGAAGACTAGAACTCCCTGTCTCCCATTTTCTTTTGGAAACCACTTATTATTCTGAAGCCGTTCACGCTAGCTGAAGAAAGCTACATTAAAGAAGAGGGTAAAACAATGTTCCAAATTTATTACTCTAAACCCTGTTGTGAGAAGCATTGTGGGCAGGAGAGAATATTTGACAGCTTCAACTGAAAATGATATAAAGTGTTAGGGCCATTGTTCCTAGCTCTTCAAGAAGCATAAAGCCAAACCAAATCTTGCACAGAAAACTACTCTTGCTAGTCATTTTACCCAACTACTATCACTTCTATATCAAACATAAAGATGGCTACTATCAGACACTACAATTGGTGGAAAGGCAATTGAACTCTGCAGCTTGATCCCAAAAGGTATTTATTAAGAACCCATTTACAGAATCCAAAGCAGCCAATTATCTGGACAGGATCTTAGAATAGGATAGAATAGGATAGAATAGAATATATTTCTTTATTGGACAAGTATGTCCAAATATGTCTTTATTACTTATGTCCTTCGGGAGAGGGTTGCGACTAACAAATAAAATTTAACTGAATTTAACTAACTAACTTTTTATTTATGAAATATAAGAAACAGATACAACAGTAGAAAATACATTAGTGATTATACAATACTGTTCATTATTCTGTTTAAAACAATTTTTTTTAAATCTAATGTTAACAAAGATAAACTTCTGTATATTATCAATCAGATAGCATAGGATTAATTCAACTTTTAAATTCATACTTAAATCTAGGCCATATAGAAACATATTGTTTCATCTTCTCATTTTCAGGAGATAACGACAGTCCAAAAATAGATAGGTATTATGATAATAGTTTAAGAAATACTTTTGCCTTTCTTGAGGATAAACTTATGGATGTTATGGAATAGATGCCAAGTAAGTTGTGTTATCTATTTTTAAAGCAACTCATGTGATCAGATGAAAATCCATTCCTGCTGAAAATGAACTAGTTTAAACCCAGATTGAGAACATATATTATGAATCCATTGTCACAAATCAAGTAAGAATTAGCATTCAAAGGGACAATAATTTATTCACTCATTAGATTTATCTCTTTCCACTCATTCAGGAGCTCAAGGTGGCATTCACAATTCTCTTTTCCATTTTCCCCCACAACAACTACTTGCAGTAGCTTGGGCTAAGAGATTGTGACCTTCTTAAAGTCACCCACTGAACTTTCATGAGTTGTGTGCTGAGTAGGATTAAAGCAATCAATCAAATAAATCATTCACTATGAGTATTTTGGTCCTCATTTACTTAACCACTGTAGCAACTGAATATCACACTATTGTATTGCTGTCTTTCTCCATGATTTCTTTTTATTTTTTATAACTCTGCATAATGCCTTTGTTTGGGGTAGACTTGGGGCAACTGGCTAGTGAGCTGAATATTTACCGGCCAGATGCCCTTCCTGATGCCTACATGGAGTTCACAGCAGATGTTTTCTCTTTACACCCTGATACAGAAATATCTGCTGCTAGGATTGAACTCTCAACTTTCTGAGTAGGAGGCAAGTGTCTTCATCCATAGGCCACCACACTGCTCATCTTTCTCCATGAATGAAATATCCATAATTCTTTAGGTGCTGATAAATTCCATTCATGGGAGCAGAAGACAATTTTCAAATTTTTGAGGGATCCAATGATCCAATTTGGCATAATAATGAAGTGAACTGTCTATAAGCACATCCATGTATATTAAAATTGTAGCCTTCAAACCCACGTGTGTGTGATCATTGTTGTTGCTGCTAACTGTGAAGTCATGTCCAACCCATTGTGACCCCATGGACAATGTTCCTCCAGGCCTTCCTGTCCTCTACCATCCTCTGGAGTCCATTTAAGCTCACACCTACTGCTTCGGTGACTTCATCCAGACACCTCATTCTCTGTCGTCCCTTTCTTCTTTTGCCCTCAATCTTTCCCAGCATCAGACTCTTCTCCAGTGAGTCCTTCCTTCTCCTTAGGTGGCCAAAGTATTTGAGTTTCCTCTTCAGGATCTGGCCTTCTAAGGAGCAGTCAGGGTTGATTTCCTCTGGGACCGACGGGTTTGATTGCCTTGCAGTCCAAAGGACTTGCAGGAGTCTTCTCCAGTGCCATAATTCATAGTGTGATCATATCATTGCAATATCATCAGACCCTCTCCCACAAACCCAATTTTCTCCCCCTCTTCTACCTCACTGCCTCCCATTTCCCACAACACTCAGAGAAGTTATTTATTCATCTAGCAGCATTAGCTCTAAGCTTTGCTTCAAGTGATTTTATAAAGCAAATGTGAAGGCTCTGTGCAAGCAAGACATCAGAGGAAGTTTGAGAGAGATGGAGGTGGGGGCAGAGGGGAGAGAAACCTACTCAAATTTCCCAGGGGGAGAAAGGTGGGAGAGGAAAGGCTCTGCACGCTCCCAGCCTCTCTCCCACAGGGAGTTTCATGCCTCTTTTAGAGTTGCTGGTTGAAGCTTCAGTTCTGAGAAGCATTTAAGTGAATCTCAGAGCAACAGAGCTGTACAGGAACTTCAAAGTAGTAAAGCAACATTACCTCAAGGTCCTTATTTACCACCATGCCCAATTATGTCAAGACGTTAGGAGCAAATGTTTGGGAGGAAACGTGTAACCTAGCCATATAATTTTCCAGATTCTTCTCTTCCCCTCCCTTCCTTCATGATATCTGTTTACCACCATATATATATATCTGGTAGAGAACAGAAGCCACAGAATGCTTAAAATTTCCAGAAACATGTTTGCAAGCCACCCTTATTTGCTTAGAATTGATGCCAAGCTGGATGGAAATTACTGCATTTAGAAATTTACTTGTCTCTAACTAGAGGCCAACAGAGATGCAGTGGCTCGGTGGCTAAGACGCTGAGCTTGTCAATCAGAAAGGTCAGAAATTCAGCAGTTCGAATCCCTAGTGCCGTGTAACGGAGTGAGCTCTCGTTACTTGTCCCAGCTTCTGCCAACCTAGCTGTTCGAAAGCACGTAAAAAATGCAAGTAGACAAAAAGGGACCACCTTTGGTGGGAAGGTAACAACATTCCTTGCGCCTTCGCCATTTAGTCATGCCGCCCACATGACCACAGAGATGTCTTCGGACAGCGCTGGCTCTTCAGCTTTGAAACAGAGATGAGCACCGTTCCCTAGAGTCGGGAATGGCTAGCACATATGTGCCGGAGGAAACTTTACCTTTAACTAGAGGCCCGATAAACACTGCAATGCTACTTCAAGAACCGTCTAATCATGCATTAGATGGAATTATTTTTCAACCTTATTAAAACCAATTTTTAGTCATGCAGTTGGTTTTACACAGTGACTTTCTGCTCGGAGTTATGTTTACTGTGCAAGGAATAACTCTGAATGAAATATCTGCAATAAAACAAATCAAGGTCAGAGAGCACCAACGACCTTTCATTCCAACCCTGAGCTACAAATATTCTCCTTTATTGATAACATTCTTGTGACATTGTCACAGGTGAGGAATTTGCTGCACATAGCAGTATGAATCATTCCAATATGGAACTCTAGGTTGGATCCCCACAAAATTGTGCAGGGAAGAGATATTCAAAATTGCAGGCGGCAATATTCAGCAAAGGCTGATAGGACAATTTGTACTAGAGTTAACTGGAGTTATTTTCAGTTAAGTATATTGAGTTAGATGTAGGATTCTGGTTCTTGAAATAGGCGTATCGTGACTTTTATTGTATGGTCATCTCTCTTACAGTCTACCTGGTTTGGCTTTATTTTCCTCCATTCTTTGTTTTTGTCTTTCTTTGAAGGTCAGGATGCTGGTATACATCTTTTAACAATACATTGAAGAAATAATTGAGAAAATAAACAGGAAAAAAGAAAGAGAAATATTGGAAATATTTTGGTTTCGATGCTAGATCTTTGTTTTGTGCCATCACTAAAAATGCTATCTTGTATTTTTTAAAAAAAAAATACGATGTGATGTAAATAAGAATTTGAGATCTATCAATCTTTTGACAAATGCAATGAAATGTGTCTAATAAATGGAAGTGGTTAAATCTCCACCATGCCCTGTCCACAATCCTAAACTTTTGCATCTAAATACACCCTGCATTGATAAATCCTTTTAATTAGTATAGAATAGAATAACAGAGTTGGAAGGGACCTTGGAGGTCTTCTAGTCCAACCAGCTGCTCAAGCAGGACACCCTACACTGTTCCAGACAAATGGCTATCCAACATCATTTTAAAGACTTCCAGTGTTGGGGCATTTACAACTTCCGGAGGCAAGCTGTTCTATGATTAATTGTTCTAACTGTCAGGAAATTTCTTCTTACCTCTAAGTTGAATCTCTCCTTGATTAGTTTCCACCCATTGCTTCTTGTTCTACTCTCAGGTGCTTTGGAGAATAGTTTGATTCCCTCTTCTTTGTGGCAACCTCATTGATATTGGACCACTGCTATCATGTCTCCCCTAGTCCTTCTTTTAATTAAATTAGACATACCCAGCTCCTCCAACCATTCTTGTTTTTGCCTCCAGTTCCCTAATCATCTTCGTTGCTCTTCTCTGCACTCTTTCTAGAGTCTCAACTTTTTTTTTACATTGTGGTGACCAAAACTGAATGCAGTATTCCAAGTGTGGCCTTACCAAGGCATTATAAAGTGGTATTAACACTTCACGTGCTCTTGATTCTATCCCTCTGTTGATGCAGCCTAGGACTGTGTTGGCTTTTTTGGCAACTTCTGCATACTGCTGGCTCATATTTAAACAGTTGTTCACTAGGACTCCAAGATTCCTCTCACAGTTACTACTATTGAGCAAGGTACCACCTGTATTGTACCTGTGCATTTTTGTTTTTCTTGCCTAAATGTAGAACCTTACTCTTTTCACCATTGAATTTCATTTTGTTAGATAGCACCCAATGTTCAAGTCTGTCAAGGTCCTTCTGTATCTTAAGCCTATCTTCACTAACACTAATAAAACTGTTCGATCTAAAGTATATATTCCCTTAAAGATAGAGATATGCACAAGCACATACATTCATTTCAATTTGATGATTGTTTTGGAGTTGTTTTGCTTTCTAAAATGCTGGAATGATGCTTAATGTTTCCAGCTGTCAAGACTTAAAGCTAAGGTCAGAAAAGTCTAACTGGATTCTTTGTTGCTAAGTAAAATTTTGCAGGCATAGTTTTGCCCTTAGCACTAACTTGCAGTGGTTGTTGTTTGCAAACATTTCTTCCTTTTCTGTTCCACACTCCAATTGCCTGTAATGAATGTGGACAGAAGCAATTGGCTTGGCTTGTCACTGGAACTGAATAACCAATTGTGATATGGACAAGAACGAATAGTGATTACCTCTATCTCAGAGTTGTTGTCTCTACAGCGCTAACAGGAAGGAGAAGAAGTGACAATTGATTTAGTACAATAATATAGAAGCACTAATAAAAATACAGAAACCTGGAAGTGGATGCCATTTAAGACTTGCCTCTTTTCATATCACCATTATATGAACATATCAAGCACTTTGACTTAAAATAAAATAAAACAATGACAAACTAAACATTAATCTCATAGAATGTAAAAAAGAAAAGAAAAAACAACCCTCCTCCCAAACCTTTATCCATTATTAGACCAATGACATACATGCCTTAATTCTGTTATATTTCAGTAAATGGCCAGCAAGAGCTGTGGAGAAATAAAACCATCAAATTAGAAATACCAGGCACACCAAAAAAATAATATCTAGATGTTTCAATTGACCTTCTTGTGTCATATAGATGATATGACCCATCCGCCTAATAAAATGTTCAGGAATAGAAAATTGTATTCAACTAAATCCTTCTGTTCCTCTGCTCCCCCACCCACCCCACCATGTCCACCCCAGTAACAAATTATGGGAATTCATCAGCCTTACATAGGAATTAATTTAATGCCCTCAAAACCTTCAGCAGTCTTCTTAAATTGCACCAAAAGAACAGTGTAACATAGGAGTTAAATGTACCCTAGATAAATTTTATGCAATGCATTATAACACAATAGCACTTCTCCCCATCACTTCCTCCTTCCCTCCCCCATATTATGTCAGAGCACAAGGAGCATTGGATTATAGGTATTTGTAAAAGTGAGGCAATGGGAAAAATAACAAAACATGTGATAACATTGCAACACAATCATCTTTCTTATGTATGCATACACAACATCACAGTGCAGAGCTTTCTCTGTGACATCAGAAGTCACATTTTTTAATTTTGGCATCATCAAAATGATGTTATATGATAGAAGCTATGATAGTTAATATCTATAAGTAAATGTTAGAAGTCAAGATTATTATAATGGAGGCTTAAAAAGTAAAAAAAAATAAGGGATGATAGATAGATACATAATGCCTCTTAATATGGGAAATATTGTATTAGTGGCTAGTAATAAAACATAGAAAATAAAAACACTATTCTATATACTGCCACAAAATAGAATACTTAATAGTCTTCCTTAAATCACATTTTTAGGTTATTTTATCTGCCAAACAAAGAGGGGGAAAATGGACACCCCCATTTTGTTTAAAAAAAATATGTGCACCATTTCTCTCTAAAATGGCTCAGACCTCCAATTCTTAGATAAACATTATCACAGTCCTCCGGGGAGACAAAGTTGTAATAGTATCTATATTGTTAGATTTTTCATTATTATTTATTAATGTAGGATTCTGAATGCTGTCCTTTCACGATACAATCTTTCCACAGTGACTTAAATCTAAGTGTTTTACCAGCAACTCCTCACAATACCTGCAACAAGAAGTTAACAATATTTATGACTGCATCTTGTGGATTAAAAAGATCACATCAGTACTTCTGTAATAATGTAGTTATTTTAATTCATTATTCATAATAATGCCTAATATGTTTTAGGAACTCCACAGTAATGGGTGCAGGAGCAAAATAAACTACAACTGCAAATATCGGCACATCTAAGACATAAATTATAGTTTACAGACTACAGTATCTGGGTGTAAACAGCAATTAAATCATATTTATGGCTTAGCATAATGGATGAATCTGGGGTGGGGGCTGTGTCTGTGTAATTTCAGCCTATAGATCTCACAAGTCCTTTAAACACAGACATAACTCTGTCTCATTGCGTTCTGATGACGATTAAAAGGCTCCTGGGTATTTTCCAACATTATCAGTGATTTGCATAGAAACAGAAACTTTGCAAGTTATCATTTCCCATTAACCAATTCATCTGAAACGCTAATGACAAATATTCAATTGCTTGTAATTTTCCTTCTATTTAGAGAACTATGCAATGTTTGCAATATAGCAGCAGAACTTTTTGCGTTTTTGGGAAAGGGAGGAAGTCCAATATTTTTCATGCTACAAATCCTCAATCTCAGGCTGTCACTCTCAACATCGCAGCATTGTGTTGTTGGAGGCTTCTGTGTTGCACCCTTGGGAAATCTTTCCTGGCTCTCCAGAGCAAAACAAAAACGGTCTTGATTTGAATAGGTCTGACTTGGAAACTCTTCCCTATCAGAAAGTAATCAAGCTGCAAAAACTTGAGATAATTAATGCTACTAAAACTTTGCCAGTTATTCTTAATTAAGCAACCCTACCATGAGAGATCTCATTTTGTACCAAATTGTTTTCCCTCTGGAGATAAGTCAAGGAAAAGTTGAATAACAGCCTACGGAGATGTCTAAAGGTAAAGGCTCCCCTCGCACATACTGTATGTGCTAGTCATTCCCGACTGTAGGGGGTGGTGCTCATCTCCATTTCAAAGCTGAAGAGCCAGCGCTGTCTGAAGACGTCTCCATGGTCATGTGGCTGGCATGACTAAATACCAAAGGAGCACAAAATGTAGATGGTGTAAAGAGAAGAGAAGACATTCTTTGAATCTCCAGTGGAAGTGTGTTTTCAAAGTTAATGGTAGATGGGCTTTGTCATCAGTTCACACACCACAGTAAGCAATGTTGTGGCTGCTCGAAATTCATATATAGGTTGTGGTTTGTTCAAAGAAGTTGGTAAATTAGAAAGGGGGGCTCATTGCCCCATCAACTTGTGAGCTCTTTTGTTAGAATCAACCAGTTCAATCTCCAGGAATCCGTATCTGGTGAATGAGACCATCCCTCCAAAGCACATCATTCACTGAAGTTCATCACTTGGTTTATAAAGTAAAGGTAAAGGTTCCCCTCACACATATGTGCTAGTCGTTCCTGACTGTAGGGGGCGGTTCTCATCTCTGTTCAAAGCCAAACAGTCAGCACTGTCCAAAGATGTCTCTGTGGTCATAATTAAATGCCAACAGCGCACAGAACGCTGTTACCTTCCCACCAAAGGGCTTCCTATTTTTCTACTTGCATTTTTACATGCGTTCATGCTGCTAGTTTGGCAGAAGCTGGGACAAGTAATGGGAGCTCACTCTATTACATGGCTCTAGGGATTTGAACCACAGAACTGCCAACCTTTCTGACTGACTAGCTCAGCATCTTAGTTACTGAGCCACCGCATCAGAGAACTAAACCAAGAACCCCATTCCAGGCCCAATCCCATGTGTATGGGCCATCTTTTAATATGATGAAAGTCATCTATTATTTTCTAAATGCTATTCATTGAATGTTAAGGATCATCAATGTTGTCCTAAATTTTGACTGTGACCAACAAGAGATGCAAGGCAGATTCAAGCTGCACAGCAAAGTCAAGAACTGTCTTACGTCCCTGCCCCTAGTCACTCAAATTTCACAGCTTTACAAGACTTAAGGCTTTCTTGGAAATAAACAAGATCTTTGGCAGTTACTTTGCAGCAGATGATATCCTTCACCATCATAAACCAAGCTGAATTTGGCAAAATCACTGGCAATCTCAAAAAAGAAGTGTTTGGAATCTTTGGGTTCTTCTGGAAAAATTAATTCAGCATTGCCCAGCGTTGAAAGCCTTTGCTCCCTCCTTTTGTGAAAGTGCTGTGGTTTCCCCCCCCCCCCATTTCGATATCTTTCAGTCTTTTTATCTACTAATCACTGAAGCTCTAAATTAGTTTTAATGGAAGTAGATAGACTAAGTATCATTAAATCTGAGAACATTGGCTAAGAATGGCACATCATGTCTGAATGAGTTTTTTCATTTTCCCTACACAGACCTGACTCTTTAAAGATCTGCTGATCCCCCAGGATTCATTTGGCTGAATTATTTAAGCAGAGTCAAACATGAGATCCATTTCTTTTTTCTTTCTTTCTTTTTTGCTGTTTGACTAGTGGTGCTCAAACCTCTGCACTGAATCCAAAATTCTGATAAAAAGTGGAAGTGTGCCCTAACAGCTTAACCCAAGGCCATTTTTAAAGAAAAGCTGTAAATCTAATGGACAAAGGACTTGGAAGAAAAATTGAATATTTGTTGTTATACATGTTGACAGCAGTGAGACCGCTGTACGTGCAAAAATGGAAAGATATAATAATTTCTACAATGGGAGAAACTGATGGAACTAGCAGAGATGGTCAAATTACCTGCTTTAATTAAAGAGAAGAATGCATCTAACTTCATTTCTATCCAGAAATGACATCTGAATTTTGTGCTTCAGACACACAAAAATGAAACTTTGATTCTGGAATTTACTGATTAGACAATATTTTTCTTGTTACACAAATATTATATGCATATGTTGAATTTGCAAAGTAAAAAGTTGAGGCTGTAATATTATTATGTTCATTCTACTGCACCGAAAAACTCAAAAGTTATTTTTTTCCCCTTTTATCCTACACTTCTCTCTTTCTCCTCCTACCCCTTTTCCACGGTTTTCAGTTTCTTTGTATTTTATACTCTAAGAAGTTCAATATAATTATATTATAAGAAAAGCTGTAAATGCTTCCATAATGTAACTGCCAAGACAACATGAAGGAGAAAAGCAAGGAAAGTATAAATTTCCTTGTTTTTGAACAAAGCAAGGAACAAATGAATGAACAAAGAAGAACCTTAAATAATGAATTATAATCTTCAACATGCAGATTCAAACTGCTGGGTGAGATAACTCTATTCTACATGGGACTGCCCTTAAAAAGTATCCTGAAACTTCAGCTGGTTCAAAATGCAGCAGTCTGCATAAACCTATGCAAGTTGAGATCTGTATACATGTCATCTCTTTTGAGGGAGCTCAGTTGGTTAACAATACTCTTCCAGGTGTAGTTCAAGGTGCTAATTATTTTTAAAGCCTACATGGCTTGGGGCCAGGTTATTTGAAGGACAACATTTTCCCAGTTTCACATGTGTGGCCCACAAGAGAAGGAGGACAAGGTATGTTAGAGGACAAGGTATGTTTGAGGACAAGGTATGTTTCAGGTCTCATCTATTAGAAAGGTGCATCAATCAAGCAAGCAAGCAAGCAAGATGAAAGGACCTTGGATATCTTCTAGTTCAATCTCTTGCTCAAGCAGGAGACACCATGTGGATCCAAAGAAAATGGTCTTTTCTGGGATGGCTCCCTCCCTTTGGAATATCATTTCCCCAGATATAAGATCCCCTACACACACACACCTTGTTCTTCCTTTTTAAAAGGCCTTGAACACATGGTTTTATCAGTGGGCTTGGGGAATCCCTCGTTGATACAGAATAGACCAAATCATTGAAATGCATATGTCATTTGATGGCAAATATAATTTACATACAATTGGCCTCAGGATTTTTGTATGCTTGTGAATGTTTCTCGATCACAAAGGATTGGTTCCCTACTCATTTAATAGTGTACTTTTCTTTTATCGAATAAATAGAATAAAGTTATCATTGGTATGATTTGCCAAATCTGGTTTTCTTATTGGATACAATTATACAAGGATGTTAAACTTGTGCCTTTGTTAGTTCTATACTTTGATATATAAAAATGCAGATTGTAGAGCTGTTGTTTACTAGCTCTGAATCTCAGAGTCATTTGTTCATGATTTTTTTAAAAGAATGTCCCCAGATAGGTCTGAATGCCCTCTCTGTAGGGATATTAACATTCTCTGATTTGAGCTCAGTCTAATAGCTGGCATTTTCTATTCAATCTTGAGTGCAGTTTTTTTCCCCCTTTGGATGCCATAGGACTCCATTTTGAATTAAAGAAGGATCCCTGGAGGTTTTAATTGTGTGCTTCCCACAGTCTATAGTCCATGAACAAGATCAGTTTTTATTAGCAATAATTGAAGTTGCAAAAATCAAGAAAAGCATTGATGTGACTACACACTGTGAAAGTGTTTGGTGACAGCACAAATACTAAAGACTGTAATTATATAGCTAAAGAAGGGTTGGGGGGGGAACCCTTCATTCCACTTTTGAATAACAAAAACAAAACAAAACACAATGGTGAGCAGCTTGAACATTTCTGATGTAGATTTAATTCCAGGTTGATCTGAACAAAAAGCTTGATTCAGTTTCTTAATGCAAGCAAATGAATTTTCTGAAGTTTCCACATTACTGTACACAGTAATGTGTGTACACAATACACAGGACTGTATACAGATGCCTGGTAGTGATTATTTTTTATGTTTCGACAAAGATAATAAAATATTTCTCTTAAGTTTCCTTCCTTTCCAAGAGATATTTCTGTGACCACTGCCTTATTAGATATTTCTTTGGAATTTCAATCTGAGTACTGATTTAGACATTTTAGAGCAGGGGTGTCAAATTCGATTTCATTGCGAGCCGCATCAGAGTTGTGTTTGACCTCAGGGGGGGGCATGGGGGGCATGGTCAGCCTGATATTACTCCTGTTGAGGGCATCTGTGGTGGCCCAAGAGCTCTACCACAACTTCTTGCAACCCTCTGCCAGTAAAGATGGAATTTGGGAGGGCCACGTACTGTTTCCAGGCTGGCCCCATGGACCAGATCTAAGTACCCCATGGGCCAGATTCAGCCTCTGGGCCTTGAGTTTGATGCCCTTGTTTTAGAGAATTACTTAGAGATAAGTCGTCTATTGAAGCAAATGTTCAAAATTAAGCTGAAAAATCAGGCAGCTTATTGTAACTTTTGTCATCATTTGTATTGGTTATGAGTACTATGGTTATGAACAAAATTTAAAGCAAGTATTTGGTGTCACTCTTAAATATTTAAATGTCTTCATAACACATTTAGCTGTTGCAACTTCAAGATCTCCACTTGAGACGTATGAGGATTTTCAACGTTGCCGTGGTACCATAACAGATACCTATTAGCTGAAAAGACTGGTATCTTCTGATTGTCACACCAAAGTAGACTTACCTAGACCCAAACATGTCATTGTTCCCAAGGAGCCTTCATTTCAAATTCCATCCATATAAAAAGCTATGCTTGCAATCATTTCATCGGTAGTTGATTGAAAAGTAAATTATCTGAACTGGACTATTAATACTTATTTCTGTTATTGTTGATGTTGCAGGAAAGCACCCTTTGGGTTAGAAGCCTTCTGGTTCCTACAGAGGTAATTTTTCAAGAGACATGAACAAGTAGGTACCATGGCTATAATTTAATAATATCAGATCAAAATATTGATAACAATGATGATATTAATTATATATACCTAATAATACTCTTTCAGCTTCTCAGATTTACGTATACATTAAGTATTCTATTTTGTGGCAGTATATAAAATAGTGTTTTTACTTTCTATGTTTTATTACTAGCCACTAATACAACAATTTCCATATTAAGAGGTATTATGTATCTATCTATTATCCCTTATTTTTTTACTTTTTAAGCCTCCATTATAATAATCTTGACTTCTAACATTTACTTACAGATATTAACTATAATAGCTTCTATCATATAACATTATGCATAATAACATTTTCCCAATTTTTAATTTCTAGCTCTATTTTTTAGTCTTTACTAAAAAAAAATCCCATATTAAGATGTATTCTTCCATCATCTCTTGCTACAAGTTCCTTTCTTTTTCATTATATCCCCAAATATGGCTCATTTTTCATGTCAGCTTCCTACCCTACCTACTGTACTTATCTATTCACCTATTACCAATGACCTACCTACCCATCTACCTACTTACCTACCTTGGAAAACGCAGATGTGCATGGACTGGTGTGATATAACTCATATACATAGGAAGATACACATAGTGAGTGTCTTCCTTTTTTTCTAATATGCTAGATTGAAGATAGCAAAAATAAAATAAAAATAAAATAAAGAGCTGTTTGTTGTCAGTTTCCTAGGAAGGCAATAGATTAATTGATATTAATCTATGTACTGCTATGTTGGGGTCAGGCATCATGCCTGCAATTCTGGCTCTATTACATCAGTGGAAACAAAAGGAAAACAAAGTAAAATATGTTCCATATTAAGGTAGTAGGTCCTTTGATCATTAGTCATGAGAAGCTGAAAGAAGCAGATGGCATCACTTGGGGTTTAAGTTCCTAGCTACATCTGAAGTTGAAGAGCGTGATCAGATTTTTACTCCTTTTGTTTTAAACAGCTGCCATTAACTTTGATAACTTAAGCAGTTCTGAAGTACTATTATAGAGTTTCTCCAGTACCTGGAGTAATTCTGGTTTATTTCAGCTTCAAAGATATCATTAGATCACATCCTTTAAATATTATATTTTGCTATGCCAGGAACTGCTAAAAGCATGCTGTAAAAGAATTTATGCAGTGGCTATTTTAGTTATTTATGAGATGTTTGCCAAGTATAAGGTGGGCTAATTATTAAGAGAATACACATTTTGGAGTATCTGCAGGTGGCTTTTTACAGCTTCCCTTTCTACAGGTGTACTACTTCCTTCAATCTTTTTTCCCTCTCCACTTTATATGTACATTCCAGTCCTTCATTTGGTTTGTGTATTTCAACAATGTGGTAATTGTTGAAAAAAAAAAAGTTCCAATTTTTTGGTTGGAACAAATTGTTGTTTGGAAGAAAAAATGGTATGATGTATATTTAGCCTTTTTTAAAAAAAATACTTCTCCTAAATTATCTATCTTTGATATTAAGAATAGATCAGTGTGGCAGAAAGTGTGAAAAACGGATGAATTTAATACTATTGCTCATGCTCAAAAAAGAGATTATCATGGCTGTCCCTTTTTATATGCAATACAATAGCAGAGTTGGAAGGGACCTTGGAGGTCTTCTAGTCCAACCCTCTGCTTAGGCAGGAAACCCTATACCGTTTCAAACAAATGGCTATCTATCCAACGTCTTCTTAAAGACTTCCAGTGTTGGGGCATTCACAACTTCTGGAGGCAAGCTGTTCCGCTGGTTAATTGTTCTAACTGTCAGGAAATTTCTCCTCAGTTCTAAGTTGCTTCTCTCCTTGATTAGTTTCCACCCATTACTTCTTGCTCTACCCTCAGGTGCCTTGGAGAATAGTTTGACTCCCTCTTCTTTGTGGCAACCCCTGAGATATTGGAAGACGGTTATCATGTCTCACCTAGTCCTTTTTTCTATTAAACTAGACATACCCAGTTCCTGCAACCGTTCTTCATATTTTCTAGCCTCCAGTCCCCTAATCGTCTTTGTTGCTCTTCTCTGCACTCTTTCTGGGGTCTCCACATATTTTCTACATTGTGGCGACCAAAACTGGTCGCCACGATGTAGAAAAGATGTGGAGGCTCTAGATCATTTATATGTTATCATTTTATATGTTGTATACTATATATAACTATATATCTTTAGTTAAAGTGTTTGTGGAAACAGTGTTCACAAATATTGTTCTTTCCAGGATTCATTTATCTTTTTTATTCCATCCCAGTGTGATTTCATTCTGTTGAAGCCAATGATATTAAATATGTCAAGCCATATACTGGATTACGTTCATAAGGTAAAGATAAAGGTTCCCCAACATATGCGGGCTAGTTGGTCCCAGCTCTAGGGGGCGGTGCTCATCTCCATTTCTAAGCCGAGGAGCGAGCACTGTCCGAAAACATCTCCATGGTCATGTGGCCGGCATGACTAAAGAGCAAAGGTGCACGGAACGCTGTTACCTTCCCACCAAAGGTGGTTCCTGTTTTTCTACTTGCATTTTTATGTGCTTTCAAACTGCTAGGTTGTCAGAAGCTGGAACAGGGTACGGGAGCTCACTCCGTTACACGGCACCAGGGATTCGATCTGCTGAACTGCCGACCTTTCTGATTGACCAGCTCAGTGTCTTAGCCACTGAGCCGCCAAGTCCCTGTTACGTTCATAGTTGGTAGCAAATCTTAATTAAGGTAAGTTTCAAAGTGATATAGTAAAAAATGTTAGAAATATTTGCTTACTTAAACTACCTAAGAAAATAAGCATGGATGTGCATAATTGTTGCCTAAAGTTATTCATTCAGAGGGTTTTATCTCCTTCTTTCTTCTTTCTTCCTTTCTTTTTTTACTCTTTGGAGCTGATAACTCCCACCCATCCCCATCATCGTACCATAAAAATACAGGATAATCAGCAAGTGGAAATTACTGCAATGTCTACTTTAAAGATAATGTGTGCTTAGCAATCTTGTTTCAAGGCTCTAGGTTCCAAAAAGAAAGAAAGAAAAAATCCAAGTATCCCCCCTCCCACTTCTTTAATGTTACAGCCAGCAATTGCTGTTTTGAGCAAAAGAAATGGCATCAAACAGAAATGTTTTAGTTTTGTCAAGCGCCTTATTTGTTTGTGTTTCTGTGTGAAATATCTTTGAAATACCCTGCTGGTAGAAGTTCAGTTTTATTGCCTCATTTTGCAAGATGGAAGAGATGGTGGAGCACAGCTTCTGACTGAGTAACAGATTCTGATGGTTATTAAACAGCTTATTGCAGATTCACCGAGGTGGGGGAGTTATGTTGTGAGAAATAACTTATATCACCAAGGCTATGCCGAGCATTTACAAGAGGTAGCTCACAAGACGTAAGAGTACAAATAAAGCAATTTCTTTTTGAATGGTTAAAGCCGCTCCATTACTTCTTAGAATTATAAAGGAACAATTCTGGCATCTTTGTTGTTGTTTCCATTTTATTATGTTGTTATAAATCTTGATGCTTGAAACCTTGTAATGTTTCAACACAGTGACATTTGTGGAATATGATTAAACATTATTGACATTCTATTATTTCGGTAACTAAGGGTATCGAAAATAGAGATGGGGAAAATGTGTTCTATTAATATTTGCAGCCTTTGTCTGATACCTGTGTATTCCTTTCCACTGCAAACTGTGATAGTAACCAAGTCTCAAATCTCTCCCAGTGGAAATTAGACTCGAATTCCTTACATACTTATTACTCAGCTCTTCACTTCCAAAAGTTTTCTCCAGAGGAACTAACAATTAAAGTTAATATTAGCATTCTTCTGCTCTATAGAAAGACCCACTGGGAATAATAATAAGACATGATGTAGTAACAATCCAAGGTGATATCCCTGGAAATGACATTGTATATTAGATATAAAAGAGGAATATGCCAATGGGAACTTACAGAAGTTCTTCTGTTCCTTGATTTGGGAGAAAAATATATGCAAATCTATTTTCAACCAAGTATTTTGTAGGCCCATTCACTTCAAATCTATATTATTTTAAATTTGTTTTGATTGTATTCCAAGCAACTAGTACTTATTTGATTTATAACCATATTCTTGGAATGCATTCCTCATATTGCTTGACTTCTCCCTTGGAGAGATATACTTGTGTCTTAAAAATTGCTTTCAGGACAAACATAAATGCAAAATGAGCTTCATTCTCCCCAATATATCTTTTTTTGTCTAGAAAAAACAGAAGCCCTTGCTAAGGTAAAGGTAAAGGCACATGTGTGCTACTCATTTTCGGCTCTAGAGGGCAGTGGTCATCTCCATTTCTAAGCCAAGGAGCCAGCACTGTCCAAAGACTTCTCCGTGGTCACTTGGCTGGCATGACTAAATCCCGAAGGTGCACAGAACGCTGTTACCTTCCCACCAAATTGGTCCCCATTTTTCTACTTGCATTTTTATGTGCTTTCAAACTGCTAGGTTGGCAGAAGCTGGGGCAAGTAACGGGAGCTCCCTCCGTTACGCCATGCTGGGAATTTGAACCACCGAACTGCTGACCTTTCTGATCGACAAGCTCAGCATCTTAGCCAGTCAACCATTGCATCCCTTAGCTAGACCATAGCTAAACTGTGAATCCTTGCATGGATGGTTAAAATCCATTTTAAAGGAGGTGGATGGAGGTATGTTTGTGTTTTGCGTGTAGACAGAGAGAGGTCCCATTTCCAATGCTTTTTTTTTTTTTGAACCATTAAATAGATTTGGCAGAAAATTTGAGAATGTTAGTTCACAGCTCTGATTAGCTTCACTTACAAGAATTGAGTGAGTACACCCAAGAGCAGGATTTAGAATTGTGTATGATTAGTATATTTTTTAATTAAGAGCTTGATCCTGTGTCTGCTCTGTGCCTGTACTATCAGTGATTTCAATTACCAATGAACCATGTACTCAGCATTTCTGTGACTAAGCCCCAAAACAAATTAAAGAGATGAGCCTCTCATATGATTTTCAAAAGGAGAGACTCTTGCAAACTTTAGAAGTGAAATGAGATTATCTAAGATCTGCCAGATTTATTCATGCTTGAGGCTCTGTTAGAGTCCACCTCTTCAGCTGGCTGCATTAAGGCCTACACCATGTTCTCAGTACTTCATATTGTTCCAAAGGCATCTAGTGCCATGCTACTAGTCTTACTTATTTTCCTATTCATTTGTCATATAGTACTGTGGTGGGGAATCCTAGAAATTACTGCTTGTGTTTTGTTCCTATTTTCCCACTTTTGAAGATAAAGATTTTTTCAGTACAAAGATAACCCTTGGTGACTATATGGACATGTACTTTTTCTTTGCAGGAATATTGATCTGGTTTGCCACTGCCTTCTTCTGGGAAGGTTGTGTTAAATTTCCTGTCTAACCAACAGCACGGAAGTCTGGTGATTTCTCAGCTGAGACTTACCAGATCCAACCAGCCCCAAAGGCTGTGAATCTCACCAAAGATGATGATGATTCATTCATTTCATTCATTTCATTCATTTCATTCATTTCATTCATTTCATTCATTTCATTCATTTCATTTTATTAGACTTATAAGCCGCTCCCTCTCCTCGAAGGGACTCGGGGCGGCGTACCATAAAAAATACATATCACATGTTGCACGGAGGAGGTATAAAAAACTCACAACATCAATTATTACAATTCCTAAAATAACACAATAATAATAGAGTTAAAAAACATTAAAATACCCTAAAATTTAAAATTGCCAGGGGGATTAGAGGATAGAGCTATAGTTGAGCCAGGCCGGCTAGTTGGAACAGGTGGTCTTGAGTTTCTTGATGATGATGATGATGATGATGATGATGATAATAATACCACCTAGGTTTATACCTAGGATGCTGGCAGAAACCAGTATGAACCATCAATGCTATTTATGATACATTTTTAAATGTTCAGTTGACTGAGCTTCATGTTTAATGAATTAAATAAATTATAATAATGATAATGACAACGATACTCCAGAATTAGCAATTGATAAGAAGGACACTAAGTCTGGATACTGGGCATGATGATAGTCAGAGACTGCAGAATAGTAGAGAACAAACTGGAGAAAAATCTCAAAATAGAAAGACCCACCAATTGAAGTAGAATGGCACTGGCAAAAAAAACAAAAAAAACAAAGATAATACCAATATCAATAGGCACCTTGGCTGCAATCCCAAAACATCTGGAGAAACACATGAGCATTTTCAGCATTGAAAAAAATCACTGTCAGTCAGTTGAAAAAGTAGCTTTACTTGGAACAGCTTACATCTTGTGACAATACTTTTAATGCCATCCAACAACACCTGCCTTTTCCAGGAAAGATTCAGTAAAGGTAAAGGTTCCGCTTGCACATATGTGCTAGTTGTTCCCGTCTCTAGGAGGAGGTGCTCATTTCTGTTTCAAAGCCCAGTGCTGTCTGAAGACATCTTCATGGTCATGTGGCTGTCATGGCTAAACACCGAAGGAGCACGAAATGCTGTTACTATGCCACCAAAGGTGCTTCCTATTTTTCTACTTGCATTTTTGCATGCTTTCGAACTGCAAGGTTGACAGAAGCTGGAATAAGTAACCCGGACCTCACTCCATTACGTGGCGCTAGGGATTCGAGCTGCCAAACTGTTGACCTTTCTAATTGACAAGCTCAGTGTCTTAGCCACTGAGCCACCGCATCCCCTAAAGATTCAGTAGGTGGATAAAAATACCGGTTCCAATCTAAACATCTGCTGATTGTGCAACCAACCATAGCAGCAGCAACAAAACAACAGCATATTATATTGTCTGATTATATATTGTGCTGTCTGATTATGCTGTCTGACTCTGAAAGGAAGAGTCAGAGGTTAGGAAGGCTGCAGCCCACTGAAAAAAATAGCGGTACAGCTGACATGCAAGATATTGACACCCGCCCACACAAATTTTGACAACCTTATCACTAAATATATGCAAGATCGTCTCACTCTTCCCACAAACATCTTCAAAACCTTCCTCTTTGTTGAAGTTATTTTTAATACTGTTGTTTTACAAGATTGTGCAAGAACTGATAGGAGAAAATGCAAAGTAATTTACTTTCAGCTTAAGTATATTTTACGGCTGATCATACATGGGAGAACATTTTCCCTCCATTATAACAGCAACACAAAGGATAAAGTATTTTTTTTTGGTTCTCAAAGCAACTGTGGATATTAAATTTGCTATACATAAACTATAATGGATATTCCTGATGAATGGAGGAAGCCATGCATTATGGGGCTAGAAGGAATTTTTGCATTCGTTAGTGTTCTTAGAATGTTCTTTCTGCACCAACTCAGAAAGCTGAAACTGCCCAAAGAGCTGCTGATTCCATTCTACAGAGGAATGATTGAATCTGAGATCTGCACCTCCATAACTGTCTGGTTTGGCTCTGGAACCCAACAACTTAACTTAACTTAACTTTATTGGATTTCTAGACCGCCCCTCTCTCAAAAGAGACTCGGGGCGGTGTACAGTCATATTAAAATAGTTAGACAATAAATATACATGTTATAAGTATACAATAAATAAATTAAACATAGGACTGGAGGAGGTAGTAGAAATTCCCTGTACAATTTAGTTAAGTTAGATTAAAAATTTTAGAAAATTTAAAAAAGTTAAAAACATTAACCTTAAAAGCTATCCCAAATAAAATATCCGCCAGGAGGTAAGAGTAGAACTATAAGTGGGCCAGGCCGGCTAGTCGGAACAGGTGAGTCTTAAGTTTTTGTCGGAAGGAGTGGAAGTCGGTAGTAGTTCTAATAACAAGACAGACGCAGACTTCAGAGGATAATCAGAACTGCAGAAAAAAAACAATTACTACCAATCTGCCTTCCATTGAGGACCTCTATACTACACGAGTCAAAAAGAGGGCTGTGAAAATATCTACAGACCCCTCACATCCTGGACATAAATTGTTTCAACGTCTACCCTCAAAAAGACGCTACAGGGCACTACAGAACAACTAGATGCAAGGACAGTTTTTTCCATGAATGCCATCATTTTGCTAAACAACTAATTCCCACAACACTGTCAAATTATCTATCAAGACTGTATTACTATTCTTCTTTTCTTCCTTCCTAGTACCTATCTCTTCCCACTTACGACTATAACCATGTTGCTGGTATCTTTAAATTTTATGCTGTTTTATTTGTTTCCTAGCATTATTTGATTGCTTATTAGTAACCTATGACTATCACTAAGTGTTGTATCTTACGATTCTTGATAAATGTAGACTGAGAGCATTATGCAGACTGAGAGTTGACTAAAGACAAATTCCTTGTGTATCTTATCACACTTGACCAATCAAGAATTCTATTCTATTCCTATTCCTATTCCTATTCCTATTCCTATTCCTATTCCTATTCCTATTCCTATTCCTATTCCTATTCTATTCTATTCTATTCTATTCTATTCTATTCTATTCTATTCTATTCTATTCCATTCCATTCCATTCCATTCCATTCCATTCCATTCCATTCTTTCTATAGCATGATTTACCCTTAACATAATAATAATAATAATAATAATAATAATAATAATAATAATAATAATAATAATAATAATAATAATAATAATAATAATAATAATAATAATAATAATAAAAAATATTTATTTCTTAGCCGCACCCTCTCCCGAAGGACTCGGGGCGGCGTACAACAAAACATAGGAAATAAATCTATCGACATACATATAACAAAACATATACCAAGACATATATACGACATATACAAGGAGGAGGTGAACTGATAGACAAAAAGAAGTAAAAACACAATGTTTAAAAACCCCTAAATAAATTGAATGCAATTAAAATACCCCAAATAAAAAAACCCGTCAGGAGCGATATAGTTGGATCAAAGTTGAGCCAGGCCAGCAACTTGAAAAAGGTGGGTCTTGAGCTTTACACGAAAGGAGCGGAGGTCAGAGGTATTCCTAATATCCGGGGGGAGGTCATTCCACAGGGCTGGGCCCGCCACAGAGAAGGCTCTACTCCTAGGCGCCGCCCCTCGACACTGTCTGGTAGACGGCACCTGGAGGAGGCCCTCTCTGTGCGAGCGGATTGGTTGCAGGGATGTATGGGGCAGAATACGATCCCGCAAGTAACTAGGTCCATTTCAGGAGAGACTTCCTATTACTAAAATATATATAGCAAATATGCTGTACATTTTTTTAAAAAAAGTGGAAAAAGCATCAAAAAATAAGTGATCACATATCCATTTCACAGACCGGTTTGAAAAGAGCAGGAAACAATAATAAATTTGGGTGCATATTTTTTGTTGGGGTGGGGTTTTTTTTTGGTCTGCTTTGCCTTTTTACGATCTGGAATACAAAGAAAGTGCAGAGTGGGTGAAAATGTTTCTTTTATTACTCAAGGTTGTAAGTCCCTGCTTCTCCTCCCATGGAATGCAGCATATATGTTTTAAATGGGCGAAACTCTTTTTTGGATTTCTTAAATTCCTGCGGTAAAATAAATAAATAAATGGGCACATTACTTTGACAGTAACAAGCGCGAGCTTGATATTGGAGTACAAAGCTAAGAATGATAATATGCAATAATTATTTTATTGATGTGCAGGGAATGAATTATTCATGGCTTCAAAGTATCTGTGGATAATTCTAATTACCTGCTTTTTAAAGTATATGAGATCCATTGCAAATACATTAACAATTTTGATTGCGCACCTGCTACCTTCTTTTTTTTAGCAGTGAGCAGGAACTTGTAACAGCAGTGCTGCAGGATGAAAATGACAGGAACTTGGAATGTATATGGGATACAGAACGAAGAGTGGGTTTTCCTTCCCACTAATTGTGATATGGCTAAACTGCATTCCATCACAGATATATGTATCCTTCAGCATGTTTGTGCACTGCGCAAACAATACTACTCTGAGAAAAGCACTCTTTCAGAGCAACGTCTTCAAGCTCTGTGACCCTTTGCTTTGAAAAAAATCAAACATTATAGTTGTGAGATATGTGTTGCAGCCATATTGCTTTCTCCTCCAGCAGATCCAATAGTTTGTTATATATATATATATATATATATATATATATATATATATATATATATATATATATATATATATATATATATATATATATATATATATATATATATATATATATATATATATATATATATATATATATATATATATATATATATATATATATATATATATATATATATATATATATATATATATATATATATATATATATATATATATATATATGTTTTGAATAGGACATACTGATATCAAAAGCTTCTTCCAGCTATTTCTAGTACCTTACAGGAAGCATTGCAATATAGTTCTGCACATATTCATCACATGGTCAAAAGACTTTACTAGAAATATCCCCACTGTATATCAGACATTAACATGATTGAGCAGGTTCAGAGGTATTTCACGAGAAGAGTCCTCTACTCACAATAGAATTCCCTATGCCATCAGGCTTGAAATTTTGGGCTTGGAGAACCTAGAACGGTGCCACCTGTGATCCAACCTAAGCATGTTGTCTGCTACAACATCTTGCCTGTCAACGATGTCCTCAGCTTCAACCACAATAATACACGGGCAAACAATTGATACAAACTCAAGGTAAACCACTCCAAACTTGATTGCAGAAAATACGATTTCAGCAACAGAGGGGTCAATGCCTGGAATGCTCTACCCAACTCTGTTGTTACAGCCTCAAACTCTCACAGCTTCAATCTCAAGCTGTCTATCGTGGACCTCATCCAATTCTTAAGAGGTCCATAAAGGGGGCGTGAATAAGCACACCAGCGTGCCTACCGTCCCTGCCCTACTGTTCCATTTATCTCTATTTAATTCCTTTGCTCATGCTGATGTTCATACCTATACTTGTTATCTTGTACATGTTTGATAAAACAAACAGACAGACAGATAGATTCTGGACTGTCCAATATGTGTCCTATAAATATTGTAAGGTACCTTTATAAGGCAGAGGTGTGGATATGTGTTTGCATGGCCAAACACAAACCATATGGAAGGAAGGGAAGGGAGGAAAGGAAGAAAGGGAAGGGAGGGGAAGGGAAGGGAAGGGAAAGGAGTAAGTAAGTAAGTAAGTAAGTAAGTAAGTAAGGAAGGAAGGAAGGAAGGAAGGAAGGAAGGAACTATATAAGGCCAAATATCCATCTAATATAACTTTTTTTTGCTGGATGTCATATTACTTCCATAGTACTTTTCTGGGCATCATATGACTGCAGTGGATAAAGGGTAATTTGGGCACAACCCAGACCACCAGATTGGGGTCTCTACAATTTGATCAAGGGTCAGATATTGGCCTATAGCCCCCATGAGACCCATCCCTCATTTTGAATAATGTCCCATTTTCTCAATAGATTATGAGATTCCAGATGAGAAAATTGAAAGAATTGTTGTTGCCTCTTGGATAGTTCAATTGAAAATGTATATTACCAACAGTTCTCTGTAAATATGGTGGCCCCACGTAGATATAACAACAAATGTCTACAGATAAAACCATTCATAAATTTGTCTAATCCAATTTTATATCCCCAGGCCCATCAAGACAGACTATGAATTCCATTAGCACCGTGTAAAGGAAGATATATATATATAATCTGCATCAACATAACATCATTTTCATTGGATGACACCCAATTTTTATGATAGAGAGAAATGTATAATGCAATACAAAAAATTTACAGTCACTATTAAAGCCTAGAAATATTGAACAACAGAAAGCAGATCTCAAAAACAAAACATTGTTCTGCTGTTGTATGTCTTCGGCCTCTCTGCTGAAATTTGGCTCTGCTTCAATCTAAAAAATCAGTGTGAGAGCAGAAAAAAAAATCACTCCTTTGTTTTTTCAGAACTCAAAGCCAAGCTAAACAATGTAGTTATGGGAGTGTAGAGTGAAGCCCATGTGACATCAGTAGCAATGGTTTGTTTAACATAATGGGTGAAATCCATTCATAATTCTATTTATAATACAAAAAAAATGTCTAGGCAAAATTTAGCAATCTATTCTAAAATGTTAAAGGTAAAGATTCCGCTTGAAAATATGTGCTAGTCATTCCCGACTCTAGGGGGCGGTGCTCATCTCCACCATTTCATAGCCGAAGAGCCAGCGCTGTCTGAAGACGTCTCCATGGTCAAGTGGCTGGCATGACTAAACGCCAAAGGCACATGGAACACTGCTACCTTCCCACCAAAGGTGGTTCCTATTTTTCTACTTGCATTTTTTACATGCTTTCGAACTGCTAGGTTGGCAGAAGCTGGGACAAGTAGCAGGAGCTCAATACAATATTGGGTAAAAATAGGATAATAATAATAATGATAATGATAATAATGATAATAATGATAATAATGAAAATAATGAAAATAATGATAATAATGATAATAATGATAATAATGATAATAATGATAATAATGATAATTCCGTTCAGGGGCTATTCCGACCTTGTGCAACTTCAATGGCTGTTTCTCTTTCGCTAGAAAAAAGGGCTTCTCATGGATCAATCAGGGAGAGGTGGGGCTTGACGTCAGGAGAGGCGGGGCTTGATGACACAACATGCAATCTTGGAGCTTTAGGATTGCTGTCGATATCTCTGCTGCTGGACGATCCTTTTGAACCTAAACAATCCCGTAGAGACGGTGATAGAGAAGGGCACGTCCTGCTGATCTTAAGGACATCGCAAAGTCCCTGATTGTGGACATGTTATTCTTATCTTAAGTAGTAGTGTTGTAATGTTGATATGTATATTTTATAATGTGGGATCTTTAACTATCATTCTGATTTTATGGCATCCAAATCCAATTAATTAACATTCCCCCAAAGATCAATTTGACAGTTGCAATAACTTTCCAGGTTTCATATTTGTTTTTCTGTTCTTTTTCCACTTTCTCATGCTGGAAAAAAAATTACACAGCTGGAATTTGCTAGCATGATTTAGGACGGGTGTTAAAAAAAGGCCAGAGGCTTTGCGTGGTATGGGAAATTGATATAAGAAAATGAATCCATGTTGCAGAGATGAGGCTTCTATCATGATGACGAGAAAAGAGCTGCAGAAGGAAAATGCTTCTTTTTCTTTTATAACAGTTCTAATTGTCTGAAAGAAATGAATGCCTGAAAGGGCTTTACTCTTTTGAACAAATGGAGCCAGTAGAATGGTTAACTTTCCGCAATATGCTCAGCATAATCATTATTTTTAAAAAAGGCATGAAGCTCCCTGTGAATTAAAACACAAAGGGAGGTACAACTAAAACTGCAAAGAGGGAAATGCTCCACATTCCAGATTTTACAGAAAACAGTTATGCTCTTATTAGCACAGAATAAATTTTCAGGGACATTTTGCATTCAGCAAGTTGATTTTCACAAATGATTTTTTTCTCCCATGTTAATGTTTCATAGATGCACAGACATTAATACAGCTAAAGTTGCATTACTGTTATGATTCATCTTTTGTGCAGAACCTTGAAGAAGCACCTCCTATTTATTTTAATGTATTTTATGCATTATATCTATCCAGCCTTTATTATTAATTTTTTTTACAAATAAGTTAGAGTGGCAAACCTACCTAATGCTCTTTGCTCCTCCTATTTTCCCCATCACAACAACCCTATGGGATGAGTTGGGCTGAAGGAAAGTGACTGGCCCAAGACACCTATTTTATTTATTTTATTTATTTTATTTATTTTATTTATTTTATTTATTTTATTTATTTTATTTTATTTTATTTATTTATTTTATTTATTTTATTTATTTTATTTATTTTATTTATTTTATTTATTTTATTTATTTTATTTATTTTATTTATTTTATTTATTTTATTTATTTTATTTATTTTATTTATTTTATTTATTTTATTTTATTTATTTATTTTATTTATTTTATTTATTTTATTTTTTTATTTTTTTATTTATTTATTTATTTATTTTATTTATTTTATTTATTTATTTATTTTATTTATTTTATTTATTTTATTTATTTTATTTATTTATTTTATTTATTTTATTTATTTTATTTATTTTATTTATTTTATTTATTTTATTTATTTTATTTATTTTATTTATTTTATTTATTTTATTTATTTATTTATTTAGATTGTCAAACATGTACAAGATAACAGGTATAAATATAAACATGGACACGAACAAAGGAAATGAGTACAAATAAATGGGGACAGTAGGACAGGGTCAGTAGGCACTCTGACGCGCTTATGCATGCCCCCTTTACGGACCTCTTAGCAATGGGGTGAGGTCCACGGTAGACAGTTTAAGGTTGAACTTATGGGGGTTTGAGGATGTAACAATGGAGACAGGTAGAGCATTCCATGCGTTGACTACTCTATTGCTGAAGTCATATTTTCTGCAATCGAGTTTGGAGGGATTTACCTTGAGTTTGTATCTATTGTTTGCCCGTATATTATTGAGGTTGAAGCTGAAGCAGTCATTGACAGGTAGGACATTATAGCAGAAAATTTTGTGTACTATGCTTAGGTCAGATCATAGGTGGCGTAGTTCTGGGTTGTCCAAGCCCAAAATTTTGAGCTTGGTGGCATAAGGGATTCTATTGTGAGCAGAGGAGTGGAATACTCTACTCGTGAAATACTTCTGGACCCGCTCAATTGTATTAATGTCCGATATACAGTGTGGATTCCAGGCAGATGAACTGTATTTGAGAATTGGTCTGGCAAAGGTTTTGTATGCCCTAGTTTGCAGTACAGTGTTACCGGAGAAGAAGCTTCACAAAATTAGGTTAACAACTCTTAATGTCTATTTGGCAATGCTGTTGCAGTGGGCTCTGGAGCTTAGATCATTTGAGATGAGTACTCTTAGATCCTTGACAGAGTGAGTTTCATTGCTTAGTTTCATTACTAAGGCAGGACTAGAACTCACAGTCTCCCAGTTTCTAGCCTGGTGCCTTGATCACTAGACCAAAATTGGCTCTCTACTTGGTATCAACATGAATAATTAGGATAATTATGTGAAATTCTAATGAGATATATTTTATGGGTTAGTTCTGTATCTATACTTAGATGATTCAAACCTAAGAAAGTGGATGAATGTATTTGACTAGAAGAAAATCATTTTGTATTGTTAATTAATTCTCTTAATAGATAGGATCCCAAGCTGGCTTTGTTTGATTATTTGTCCTAGAACTACAGTGAAAAATCCACAAAGCCTTTGTCCTTGACATTCTTTATAAGGAAGATGTTATATTTCTCTGCAAAGGCAAGAGGGTAAATCTGTTTTCTGGGTCTGTTCCTTCTTTACTAGAAAGAAATAGCGAGTCATTATTATTCCTATTAAATATTTTCAGCTCGGTTCAAATGCACTTCTTCTGAAAGCTCATATATTACTCCATTCCATCAAGATACCAAGTTGCATTTCTTTAAAATTTAAAAATAAAAACATGATCTACATTTTAAAAAGATTAGATACTTTTAAAAAATCCTGAAAAGTCTGCAGCCACTGCCATGGGAATTTTAAAACAAATTATAGTGTCATTGTTGTTGTTGTTGTTGTTGTTGTTGTTGTTGTTGTTGTTATTATTATTATTATTATTATTATTATTATTATTATTATTATTATTATTATTATTATTATTATGTTAATCTTTGGTGAGATTCACAGCCTTTGCGGCTGGTTGGTAGCTCAACAGCTCAAGTCCTAACCAAGGACCTAGGAACAGATAAGGTAATGTTGGACGATATAAGTTGTTCCAAGTAGGGTGGTTTTTTGTAGAGTCAGAATGTTCAAGTCAGGTAAATTTAGAATTTTCAAATAGTGAGGTAGTCCTTTAGGTATTATTGCTCCAAGGGCTCCAATTACAATCGGCACAACACATGATTTCTTTTTCCACAGTCGGTCAACCTCAATTTGCAAGTCCCGGTACTTTGTGATTTTTTTCTTGCTGTTTATCGTCAATTCATGGATCACCAGGTATTGCAATGTCAATGAACCATCCTTTTTTTCTTTTCAATTATTGTTATGTCAGGTGTGTTGTAGGCCAAGTGCCTGTCAGTCTGGATTCTGAAGTCTCACAAGATCTTGACTTTCTAATTCTCTAAAACCTTCTCAACCTGATGGTGCCAGTGGTTTTTTCCTGTACTCAAATCCAAACTTTTGGCACAATTTCCAGTGAATAATCTTAGCAATGCAGGACTTTAATATCTTGTGAATTCATTGAATGTACTTGGCTGAGGTTAATTCCTTCACTTTATTATGCATTAAGTCAATGTTACAATGATGCATATTATTTCATTTACATGCTGTTTTGCCTTCTGATTCTTGCATATGCTACATTTTGCATTGCAAATGTGAAAAAAGCATTTGGTAAACTGTTAAAAATATATACTCCTCCTCACCACCATCTTGCTCGTACTCCTTTTTCTTCTTCTCTTAGTACCAGAATTGTTTATTAATTGAAAGACAGAATATTATTTTCTCCACTGATAGGTAGTTCCAAATTACATCTCGATTACATTAAATGTCTTCCTACTGCAGTAATCTAATGTCTTGTTATTCTCGTATAAACATCCTTTATTAATTCATGCTGTTTTCAGTAACTTTTCCATTAAATAAATACATTTCAGTTTTATTCTCCTGTTCTAACAGTGCTTGGTAATACCAAAGGTATCCAAATAAAGCTAAATAAAATAGTACCTAAAATTCATGTCCTTCTGAATTACTTTTACTCCAGATTATGCAAGAATCTGCTCTCCGTTGGGATTATAAATGCAAAGAGAAGAAAGCGCCACAGTGTTTTTTTTTAAATGAAAAGAATTGTGCATACTCATTGCAAGTACAAATTCTTCAGCTACAAACATTTTATTACTTTTTTTAAAAAAAAAGCTGAAGAGGTAGTGGAATTCATTTTTATTATAAAAAGGAGATGAAAGTGATGGAGATTAGGTAGAAGATTCCACCTCATAATTGTATATTCTCCCTGAACCTTATCTTAGCTTTTTAAATTAATGTTAATGTTTTTACTTTCTTATCATTTGAATGGTTTTAATCTTTTATAATATTGTTCTATCAGATTGCAAGCCAACCTGAGTTGCATGACCGCGAGATGGACAGAGAAGAAATGTAGTAAATAAATAAAGAGAAATATTGAATTACTCTTTTGCTATGGGGTGGTCGTACTACTTAATTTGGGGCCCTTAAGCTTCAGTTAGTCTTCGGCATCACCTCACATCAGGAAAGATATGCATCTGTCATTCAGAGGCGGTTGCATAGCTGTTGCATTTATACTTCTGCAAGTGTTAATGTTGTGTGCTAGGGGGCACCCAAACAATGAAGAGCAGAGAATCTCTGAACAGGAAGTCAAATCAACCAGTTAACATACAGCAGAGATCCCCAAACATGGCATCTTTAAGACTTGTGGACCTCAACTGCCAGAATTCTCAGGCTGCAGAATTCTGGGAGTTGAAGTCCACAAGTCTTAAAGTGGCCAAGTTTGAAGATCTCTGACATACAGGAAGTATATCGCCACACAATGCGTTAATTTGGGAGATGTGTGCATTTTCTTGTCTGCAACCATCTGCAATCTATGCTTACCCATCAACCTCTTTGCGGTGTAGGTTTAGGTCAACACTACACACAGTTGCGTGCAAGTCTAAATCAATCTTTGCACACTCATATTGAGCAAAAGCCAGTAAGTAATGCACCATGCATACATTACCTATGGCGTCTTGGTCAAAACAGTTCTTTCTGAAAGGCACGTTGATATTAAAGTTGCCAATAACAGTCTTCAAGTTTAATAAGTAGCCTCCTTTGCCATGTGATATTCGAGTCAAGATACATCCAAGTCCATTTTCAACTTCAGTGATTTGAATCTGATAAACTGTCATTTCAGAAACATACCTTTATATTTTAAGCTATGCTACCAAGAAGAGAATGGATGTCTGGAACAGACAGTTGGAATCACACATAATAAATCTGGGATCAGCTGTAAGAGAAAGCTAATGCTCCCGGATTACAATTAGGACTGATGGTTTGTTTTAGGAAAGGAAAAGAAAGCATATTTTGGAGTAGCAACCAAAGAAAAGGAAGAAAGGAGAGATAGTTAGAGATGAGAGGGGGGTGAGAGAGGGAGACAGGGAGAGAGGGAGAGCAAGAAAGGGGAAAGGAGGGAGAGAGGGGGAGAGGGAGAGAGAGAGGGAGAGAGGGAAAGGGAGAGAAGGAGAGGGAGAGAAAGAGAGAAAGAAAGGGGAAGGTAGGGAGGGAGGAGGAGAGGGAGAGAAGGAGAAGGAGAGGAAGAAAGGGGAAGGGAGGGATTAGAAGAGGAAGAGAGGGAGAGAAGGAGAGGGAGAAGGAAAGGTAGGGGGAGAGGGAGATGGAGAAGGGGAGAAATGTTAGATTTATGTTCTCATTTCCTAAGAACATAAATCTAAAGAGAAGTTCTGTCTTTAATAATTAAGGATAATTGAAGTATATATTCTAATATTTTAGTTTGAAACTCAAGTTTTTATATCCATATAGAAGCTAGTATGTGATGGAATTTGTAAAGTCAGGTCAACTTGTCATTTTTCTGAAGTTTTTGATAACGTTTCAAGTATTTTCCATTACCAGGAAAAAAATGAAATCCTATTGATCTTTGTCCTCTCTAGAGCATCCTATGTGCTTCTGTGTGTGTTTGTCGATGTTTGCCTGTGTGTTTGCTGCAGCACCATAATGATTCATTTCAGGTGAAAAATTGAGAATAGTGACTTGCTATTCTGCCCACAAGAGGCCACGTCTTTCTTTCTCCTGTTTTATGACTATAAATGTACTCGCTTAAAACTTTATCACAAATTGGTATTTTCTGCTAAGCAGAAAAAGGCAGACAGCCCCCTGTTTTAAACATAGCAAAATGATGAAATTTCTTTCCAATTTTGAGAACTGTTAGCAGAACGGCTGAATAACATTCCTGTGTCCACTAACTTTACCGGGTTCAGAAGGTACAGAAGATTTAGACATTAGAAAATATCTCTAAACAACTCTCAGTAAAACACAGCAGGAGAAATTCATACGGGGTAATATTCACAGAACACAATTTAGACAAGAAATCTTATCAAAGGCATTTAGCTACACTAGTTTACCTACAACATTTGTACAAAGGTAATTAGATCTGAAACCTGGGTTTGGCATTTTGAAGGATGCTCCATTTAGTCAGGCTCTTGGTATTCTAACATCCTCAGAGATAATTGTGGTATCTGCTAACTGCTTGAAGATTACGTTTGAATGACACTGACATTTGAGTACTGATAGAAGGGCACAAATGGAAAACTAAACACAGAAAAGGCAGCGTTGTCAAAGATGTTTATACTAGCAGTTAGATTTCATGATTTGGGAGATATTGCTGTCCTGGGTTAAGCTGCAGGTGTCCTTGAATGATCAAGAGTTGATTTTTGGGCATCCTTCTGGACTGAGTACAGATGCCGAATAGATATATATTAACATCAGTGTCAAAAAGAATCAGTAACATTTTAGCTGCTTAAAGTATAGAGGGAAAATATATTTTTTTAATTCAAGGGTCTGTAACTTCAAGATTTGGTGGTTGTATTGTGGTATTCATGGAGTTGAAAATGGCTAGTACTTGAAGCTGGATTAGAATGAGTTGGCGCTTAATGCCCATTGTTGAACCAATGTTTACTAATTGCTGTTTTTCAGAGCCCCAATTACTGTTACTGTATAAAGCCTCAAGCTTCTTAAAATTCCTCTCAAATATGTCCTACAATCTTAGATCAGACACCTGTTGCAAGTTCCATCATGGATGGGATTGACAGCAGTGGTTAATCCTATCTTCTTAATGATGGCACCCATATTATGAAACAAATTGCTATTGCAGTTGAAGTGAATTCCTCATGGTTACCAAGTAAGACTGTTACTTCTACAATTTTTCAATCTTTCTTCTTCCTTCCTTCTTTCCTCCCTCCCTCCCTTCCTGGCATTTATCTATTTCTTTTGCTTTGGTGTGTATTTAGTTGCAAAGATAGATCCATTATAATACATCATCTAATTTTGTGATATTTGCCATCATTTCAAATTGCAAACATCTTTAGATTTATCATAGTTATTTGAGGCACTTGCTTCAATATTAATTGTATTTTTCATTATTATTTAAGCAGCCTTGTCCACCCCAGGAGTAATTCAACAGCGTATGAAGAAAATCAGAGAGTCCATAAGGAGAAGTTTTGCTAAGCTGTTTCAACAGCTTTGAAGTGAATTATAAAATGTCAAGCTATAGAAATTTGTGCAGATAAACATGTTTTCCTCCAAATTAGTTTGCTAAGCTTTTGTCCATCCTAGACATTTTCAGTCAATCCTAAATGTGCTATGTATCTAGTTTAATATTGAACAGTTATGCTACAGCACCTCAAAGCCTAAATTCTAAAAAAAAAAAAAAGGCGAGAAGGTAGGGGCATTAAAGAAAAAAAAATAGAAAGAGACCATTTATTTTCTTAGTACTTACTTTAATTCACACAATAAATGAAAACTGCATTACTCATTACTACATCCTTTATTTTATTATATAATATCTGTATAGCCTTAGATCTTACACCCGTTCAGAGTTACAGCTGTACATTTAATCATATTAAAATCAACAGTGTCCTTAAAAAGTGTGTGTGTGTGTAGGTATGAGAGATGTTTGTAGTCTCATGATTTTAGAATATAGAAGTGCTGCTGTAACATTAGAAGAGGCAGATGTGTTAATGAAAGAGCAAAACAACTATTAATATCAAAAGGAGATGTTATATATATTTTCAGGTGATATAAAATTATTTGCATTATATTATTAGTGTCCTGCTGAAAGCACACAGTAGTTGCTCATGGAGAATGATATTGTATAATTCTAGAACTGATGCGCAGAACCTGTTTGTTTGATCTGTTCAAAATCATCTTTCTTCCATTTCTCTTTTTCTTCCTCACTTTCTTTTTTTCCTTAATCTCTTTGTCTTTCTCTCTCCTTAATATAAAACATATTCCTCCTATAACAAACTTTCACTGTCATACAAAATCTTTTTTTTTTTTTTTACTGACTTCAGTCCCTTCAACAATGTTTCTTCTTTTAAACTTTATTCAGATCTTGGAATTACATCTTCATATTTCTCAGAATTTTATGTTTGAATATTATACAGGAAACAGGTCTATTGTCTCTAATTTCATAGATGCTTTGTTTAAATTAATGATCAATTTCAGCCACCGTCATTTGATACCTAACAATTTCTAGAGACTCCAATGTTCTTATGAAGAATAAGCAGCATGAAAAAAGGAAATTGTTTTCTAAGGATATGATCTATTTTAAGTCTTCAAATCAGAATAAAATCTCATCCCATTTTATCGAAAGCATGAGAGGAAATTAAGGAAATCTAAAGCAGATATATACGTGTTCAGAATAAATAGATTTTAATAGATTCAGACTTGCGTTCAATTATTCAAGAGACATAGCTGTGTAACCCTGAGGTCTGACATATATGAACTTTTTAAATAGTTTTTTGTTCAAAACATTTATGCAGCTTTGTGAAGGTAGTATATAATCTATGACATTTGTAGTCCTTTTGTAAACTCTTTTATTTCTAGTGTTCCTTCTTTGTAATTGAAGGATTACATCTCAGTAACTGGAACATATTTTTCAATACAAAAGATCACAGATTCAAGGCCTGGAATCTTCTGCTTAAAAAGACCAGTAATAGATGCTGCAAATATCCTATTTTGGAGATCATCTTTGGATTCCACCTGGAATCTTGATTATCTCTCCCCCATTAGAGTAGGCAATAAAGATTTTTTTTCATCATTAGACAAAACAGTTATAAATCTGATTTCTCTCCATATAACCAATGCATATGCAGCATCTCATGGAATGCATCATAAAATAACTATCTGTCATTCTTGTTGTTATAGGGACAGCTTCTTTTGGAACTGATTCCCACAATTGACAAAATAATAACATCATAAAACAACTGCAATGTCATAAGTCAGCATTCAAAAAAATCAGCCATATAGAATATCAACCCAGGAATTGTAGAATTCCCTGTGCCCCTATTTTCCATAAGGCTTTAGTTTTGGGTTTTCGAATACCCAATTTAAGCCTGACGGACTAAATTTGACATGAAGCTTACCTCTCACCCCAACATTTAAAGCTGGTGCTCACTTGTGTATTTCTACTCTTCCCCTAAGCTCCAACACAACATGGAAATGAAGAAAGAATGTTAATATGACAAAATATTAGTCAATCAAGTAACCTGTCAAGGTTAAGCAAATAAACTGTTCAAGGTAGGGCAATCAATGTGATATTACCGTGTTTTTCCGAAAATAAGACAGGGTCTTATTTTCTTTTGACCCCCTCGAAATAAGCACTTGGCTTTATTTTCGGGGAGGTCTTATTATTTTTGAGGTTCAGGAGGCCCCTTCATCTCGGCTAGTGGCCTGTGGACCAGCTGCTCCAGAGAGGGCCAGAAGTTCGATCTGTTTCTGGCACATTCTAGCCAGCCCTAGTGTCACTGGGCCTGCTGCACTTTTTGCGGCCACCACTAAGGGAAGGGGCGGTGTAGTTAGGATTTGCAGGTCACGGCTTCTGCGAGGCCATTCCATGTGGATGGCAGGATGCATTTGGGGCACATGGGCCATGTTCCCCCCTTCCCCTCCAGGGAATGATAGGGACCGGCTGCACATGTGTTTAAATATTTTAGGGGAGGGCTTATTTTAGCGCATGTGCTCAAAAGCCCGATTTGACCAATTATCCGGAGAGGTCTTATTTTGGGGGAAACAGGGTAGAGATGAATATGATCCTGTACTCATTTCTACATGTCCATTACTTCAAAAAAACAAAAAGTGACATTCTTTGTCCCTTCTTTGGAAATTAATAAAAGAGCTAATAAACTGGTGCTACACTTCATACCTCTTCTGAATTCAGGTGGTATTGTACATCACTGAATGGTAATTTTGACTATCTTCAGAAACACTTTGTATGCTTGTGTGTTTCTTGTCATGTAGGAGCTTGGTAACGGGTCCCCAGAGTTTCAGACTGTTCACATTCCATGCATGGTGAATTAATGCCATAAATTCTAAGAAATGAAAGACTCCCGGAAGAGTCAGAAAACCACTGCTTCAACAGAGTAGCCAGAATCAAACTCTTGTGTTTTATGGTGGGGAATAGTCTTAGTAGAAAAGCCAAGTTGCCTTCGGACTAGGATAATTTTACATGAAGATGATCCAAGGCTTTGGGATAAGATAGTGGAGCTTTGTGCTTATTTTGCTTTACCCTGTTACATAATACAATGTAATTTAATTATAACTTTAAAGGAACTTCAGGAATAACTGTTATGCAGCTTTACTGTACAGACCGTTTTGAAAAGAGCAGGTTTCACAAGCCTCAAATCGGGGAAGGGGAAGGAAAAGGGGAAAGGAAGGTATATTAGTAGATACTTTTATCATGGTCACTGACCAGTGAATTTGAACAATCAGCATCCTAGAAAGATTAAAAGAAGAAAGTATGAGAAACCATGATAAAAGTAAAAATGAATTAATGTCTAAAACATTTCTAAGACATCAATTTAGAGGAGGGAGGGGAGGGAGAGGAGAGAGGGACTAGATTAATAAATGAGAGGAATGAAGAGATGTCAGTGAACCCACGAGTGAATTGAATAACACTCCACACACCCTGAAATGCTATTCAATAATATTTAGAATCTTACAAACAATAGACTTTATGCTGCCTTTTTCTTTAGTTTTCCCTTCTAAATTTTGACCAACATTGCTATTTCATAAATCAATGCATGGATATAATAGATGTAGTCTTTCCCCATGTGTAAAGATTCATAGAATGCATAAATAAACTCTCTGGATATGCCTGGTCCTGGTTCTATGTGTTTGGTGCATATACATTAGATCTGCTAGAGCTGAACTGCAGAAGTGTTAATTACTACCAAAGAACAGCAAAGAGATTCAATACTATTTTTCTAATTCTAATATAAATTATTAGGGCAGCGTTAGATTTTTCATACCACTCTTGCAAATCCATATCCTCAGTTATGACATTCCCTGACACTTTTTACCTCTGAGCTACTATACATAGTTGATTTCTGGTGTCTCATGCAAATGAAGGGAACAATATTTGTACCGCTCTCTGTAACAAGGCAAAATAAATACCCCAACAGCGCTAGCAAAAATGCCTATGAGTAGCATCCTACATGCAGCATAATACAAAACTATGCTGTAGTCGTATTTGTTACTAACATCATATTGTAACAATAAAGGCTTAAAGAACTAAAAAATAAACTTGCACAAAAGGAGATAATCCTATAATCACAGAGCTGGAAGGTCTTCATGGTGATTGGGTCCAACTATATGTGCTCAGCACAGAATGCATTAAGCCTCTTTGACAAAAGTCTATCCAGCCTCTCCTTGAAAACCTCTAGTGAAAGAGAACTTAGCATGTGATGTGCCATCCTGTTCCACTGGCTGACAGCTTCTACAATCACAATGTTCTTCTGCATTCCCACCTGTGAGCCATCAGTTGCTGCTGTCATCGTGAGTGCTTGGGCAGACTATAAAATAAGAGATAATTTTTTTTTTTAAAAAAAAACGACACCTCTTTTCTGGGGGGGAAAAAGGCTGTTGAGAAAGCACAGGGCAGATTTTGCACAACTTTACTTAAAACATCAATAAACCCAAACAAGCACAGAAAGTCACAAGAATGTTCCACAATTCAGTAACTAAGATCAGAAGGGAATCTAAAGGAGGAAACAAATAGTTTGTGTCTTACATGCATCCCAAACCACAAGGTAGATAGCTTTCTGATCTACACAAAAGAATTCCCAGATTTGTCTTAAACAAATCTGTTTTTGACTGCTATAACTTGCTGTTGAATCTTTTCAGGACATTTACTAGATTAGGATTTATTAAGAGGAGCCCTCTTGAAAAAAAAAAAATTCTTTAGACAACATACTATATAGGCCAAAAATGAACTTGAATAGAATAGAATAGAATTCTTTATTGGTCAAGTGTGATTAGACCCACAAGGAATTTGTCTTTGGTGCAGATGCTCTCACTGGACATAAAAAGACAGGATATATTCATCAAGAATCATAAGGTGCAACACTTAATAATAGTCATAGGGTACAAATAAACAATCAGGAAACAATATCAATACAAATCGTAAGGATACAAGCAACAAGTTACAGTCATGCGATCATAAGTAGGAGGAGATGGGTGATAGGAACAATGAGAAGACTAATAGTAATAGTAATGCAGCCTTAGTGAATGGTTTGGCAGTATTGAGGGAATTAGTTGTTTAGCAGAGGGATGTCATTCGAGGGAAAAAACTGTTCTTGTGTCTAGTTGTGCAGTGTGCTATAGCATTGTTTTGTGGGTAGTAGTGGAAACAATTTATGTCCACGATGCAAGGGATCTGTAAATATTTTCACAGCCCTCTTTTTGACTTGTGCAGTATACAGGTCCTCAATGGAAGGCAGGTTGGTAGTAATTGTTTTTTCTGCAATAAGATGCCAAGGAGCATCTTCTCTGATAGGCTTGGTTTTGTTATGGTCCAATTAATTTAAAAAAAAAATTGGGAGGGGGGAGGTTGAGATATTATTATTCTGGTAGCTATCAATATCCAGGCCTTTATTGCTAGTTTCATTATTATTATTAAAATACAGTGATGTATACCTTTCAGAATTGTTGCCTATTTTATCATGAAACATGGGCAAACCATAATCCAAACTACTATCAAAAAGATGTCAGACATCAGAAAATCTGGAATTGTATAGCTGGGAGAACTACTCAGATCTCATAAGCTTCTTTATTTCCATAACAAAGGGTTGTCTTTGTAACCGTTGCTTAACAGATGGGGATCTAATCATTTCCCACTGTCTAGCAATGCAATTTTGGCTGCAATTAAAAGAATCTGTATGGGTTCATAATGAACAGGTTGAACATCACCCAAAAGAAAAATAACCAGCAACGGAAGGATTTCATATGCAATAATGCCATCAATTGTGGTCTCCTTGTTCCAAAACAATATTTTAGCTTACACAATTCTGTTATAAACCCAAGCATTTCTTCCTCCAATTGGGTTTCTTTTGAATTACTGTAGTTTCTGCTTAATGAGGTAACTTTTCATGATGCTAAAATAAAAGTGACTAGAGAAGATAAAGACAAGAAAGTGTGAACATATATAATGCAGACCCCCAAATCAATTAAATATGTTTCTGTTTCTATGTGTTTCGGTCCTCTCTAACGTGTCATATCTGTTGTCTGGAATGAGTTACAAAAGTGAGCAATCAGTTTTTATGATTTTTCATCTCCAACATCTGCTTGAATGTCAGGAGTACAATTTATTTAACTTGACTGGCATCAAATGCCAAACTGGTTTCTAAAACAGATTGCTCCGCAAACATTAAATGAAAATTGCCAGTAAAAAGGCCTGTGGATATTTTCCCCCCTTTTTCTTTTTAAAAATATGGTTATGTATATAGTTAATTTTATATTTATTTGTCCTGGGAAATTAAATATTCACTTCTTATTGTGGGATGAAAATATAGAGAAAGGCATTTGGAAATGCTAGGGAGGTTTTAATGTAACCTTGGGCAACTATATTAAAAAGTAATTGTTAATTAGGAAGTTGGCATCATAATTCCAAGCAAAGAATATATCATTCCAAATGGTGGAAGCATATTTGCTGGTGGCTAGCATTTAATCATGAAGAAATGAAGCATATTTCATGAATTTGCAAACACAAAGATGGAAAATAAGGGACGATCACAGAGAAGAAATAATTGTAATTAGCTGGATTAATGCCTATATAAATTGTAAGGCCCAGTTCTGATGTCCAATCCCAGTTATACCTCCTGTCTTTCATCTATCACATATAAATTCTGCTTTGTAGAACAATCCTATTCAGATAATCAACCAAGCATGTCTATGATACTCCATTTCATACTTTCCACTGTAACCTTGATTTGTCCCCTTTCCCCAAAACAACATTCAGTAGAAGTGGGTGAAAAACAGAATTTGTATTTAGTTCAAGTTTAGTAATGCACATTTTCATAAAATATGCACAGATATCAAAATCCTTTTCTAGATTTTGGAGAATTTGAGTTCTCATGACTGGGGAAGAAACCATCATATTTCATATTTAAAATATTTGAAAAAATGTGAATGACCTTAAAAATCACAGATTGGTAAGGGAAAAGACCCTACTATATACAGTCTTGGAGACGTTCTGTCCACTGAGCTAGATATATAATTTTTGTTTATTGTACGTTTATCAAATTAATTTGCCACCCCTTTCATGGTATAAGGCAGCTCTCAATAGCTTATACCAAAATAAAACACACAAACATCCTACCATTATAAATATAAAAACAGATTAAAATTACACACACACAAATAAAACAATAGTAATAGCACTTAGACTCATATACCGCTTTATAGTGCTTTTACAGCCCTCTCTAATCATTTTTTACAGCCCTCTCTAATCAGAGTCAGCATATTTGCCCCCAACAATTTGGGTCCTCATTTTATCCACCTCTGAAGGTTGAAAGGCTGAGTCAGCCTTGAGCCTGGTGAGAATCGATCTGCCAACTTACAGTCAGCAGAAGAAGCCTGCAATACTGTATTCAAACCACTGTGCCACCACAACTATTAATTAAAATTAAAAATACAGGGATTTGGAGGGGAGAAGTGAAGTTACCTTCTCTGTTAATGTACCAATCCTCTCCAATCCTCTCCAGCCAACTGCTTCTCCAGCTGTTATAGCCAGATTTTAAGGCCTTTCTTGAAGGGGGTGGATTTTATCTCATGTAGCAAGATGTTCCAAAGGGAAGGAATTATGGAAGGAAAAGGTCTTCTCCTGGATCCCTGGATCAGTCAAATTCTTTGACTGATGGAATGCTTCTCAGTAGACCCTTTGTGCCAGCACAAACGGGGCAAGCCAATTTCATTAGGGAAAGACAGTTCCACAGATTTATGTATTTGCTAAATTTATTTTTATTTATTTATTTATTTAATTTATAGACCGCCCCCTCTCCCCGAAGGGACTCGGGGCGGTGTACAGGCACATTAAAAACCGAATACAAAGAATAAATACATTTAAAATCTAATTAAACCTTAAGGCTGTACAGGATGGTAAAAATTAAAAATCAACTTAAAACCAACCCCTAAAAATTTAAAAGTGCAGAATTGAGGGACTTTGTCACTTATCTCATTTCAAAGTGACTCTGGGCAGCTTACAGCATTAGCAGATATCCTGCATCCATGCCATTAAGGACTTTAAAGGTGATAACTCCACCCGGAATTAAATCATCAGCCAGTGCAACTCAAGTGACAATGGTATTACATGTGCTATCCAAGGTCCAAGACTTTCCATTGTATTCTAAACTAATTGTAGCTTCTGAATATTTTTCAGTGGGAGCCACATGTTCTTGTTGTTGCGAATTTGTGTCTATCCCATTGTGACCCCATGGACAACATTCCTGCAGGCCTTCCTATCCTCTACCATCCTCTGGAGTCTATTTAAGCTCACACCCAATGCTTCAGTGACTCCATCCAGCCACCTCATTCTCTGTCGTCTCTTCTTCTCTTGCCCTCAGTCTTTCCCAGCATTAGGCTCTTCTCCAGGGAGTCCTTCCTTCTCATTTGGTGGCCAAATTATGTTCTTAAAGGTTAAGATTAATTCTTTACTTCATAGCTTAAAGTAATAAACAAACACCAAGGCCAGAGTAAACTTTGAGACAAATGTGACATTCTTCACTAAGAAAAACAAACATACACCTACAAGGGGGAATACTTATTTTGGCAACTATGAAGGTGGAAAGAAAGTCTCCATTGTCAAGAACCATCATGTGAATGATACAGCATCAAGAAAAAGTATGTGTGTGCTCAAGACTTCAATGCCTCCAAGTAATAATGCTGTAGCTTTTTCCCCCATCCAGCTTGCCAAGCTGAGGACACAACACACAGTGGTAATCAATCTTTATTAGGTGTGCCAAACACATATTCTTCCGAGGAAGCCGTGTGGATTTCCTTCCATGCAAGAAGCTGGGCCAGTCTTTCCGGATTTACTTTTGCTTCAGAGTTGGATCAGAACTCGCCTCGCAACTGTGGGCATCAGCATGCTATGTGAAGAAGCCAAACATTGCTGGGGTATTCCCAGGCATCGCATTGTTGGAACTGTAAGATGGGAGCAGTTTGGCTGTTTTTCTTGGCAGGGTAAAACATTGTCCTTATTCTAGAAAGAACATTACTGGTAGGCACATATGGCTGGTGATGGCAGCAATGAAGCTGGGCGGCCGACGCTTTCACTGATGCAGAGACCGAAGGAGAATAAATAACAGCTCTGTTCTTCCATGATTCCCAGCTACTCGCCAAGTTCTGTTTAGTGTTAATATTGGCTTACAGCATGCTCTCAGCACACGTGCCATCCGGAAAAATAATTTTCAGCATTAGAACTCTGATTTCAGTCACTTTCTTGCATGCATTATTTTTTTTCCAGCTTTTCCCTCAGCCATCCTTCATTTCAGCACTTGAATTGCGGTTCTTGCTGATTTAATCGTATAAAATCTTGCCGGTCTACCGTTGCCAATATTTCCGCAGATCGTATTTCCGTCTCTGCTCTTAGTGTCTGAGAATACAAAAGAGGTCAACAGGCACTTGGCAAAGATCGTAATTCACAGGTGCCCTCTCTATATCATGGTAGGGACTGCATTCCATCAAATAGCAGGCTAAATTGCTCGGATCGCTATTGTGCCATTCTCAAAAGGCTTGTAGTTCTTCAGTGAAATGTGGTGGATGATATTCCGAGAAGGCTCTATTATGGCAGGTGGCGCCATTATATGTTGTACACAATGAAAATATACTGTGATCAGCCACCATCTCAATAAGCAGCTGAAATGTTTATACTGATCATATGGTTTAATTCTCTGACAAGAATTAACCCTCTGCCCCATGATTCATGAGAAGAATTTTGAAGGAGGCACTATCTAGTTTGTTTGATTAATTCAATGGAATAATTATCCAGTGGAGCTAACTGAGAGAGTTTCTTTTTTCCTTTAAGAGACAGAGACAGAGGCATGGTCTTCTGTGATAAGCCGAAGGACAGAAAGAGGGAGTAGTGACCTTCCTCCCATATTTAGTCATACCAGGGGTTGTAACACAAATACACACACACACACACACACACACACACACACACACACACACACACACACACACACACACACACACACACACACACACACACACACACACACATATATATATATATATATATATATATATATATATATATATATATATATCTTGATTGCTTGAGACAAGATATTGATTCATGGAGAGCTGATCTGTTTGTCACAATAGATGAGAGAGACCTGGTCTAACCCAAATATGAGACGGAGCATACTGCTTCTGCTTTCGTCTTTCAGCCCCAATCCAGGAGCCTTCTCAGGCAGTCACTTCCACGACAAACGATTTTGTGTTAGAATTAAATTTACTGACAAAGAAATAAAGGGAGACTAGTATAGCTATTTCAAGCTGTTTAGCTCTCATCAGCTAGCCATACCCTTCTGGGATTTGAACCTGGGCATATGTGACCTTCAGTTGATGGCCTCAGAGTAGACTGAAACTGGACTGCTGAAATTAAACAACAAAATGGCCAACTTTAGTGCTATCTGGGAAATGCAATTTAATATATAAAATTCTTTTCTCAGTATTTCCTGCTACAACTCTCACCACTGTTGTTTTCTGGTCCTTGTCTACTATGAAAGTGTCTGGTTGATTGTCTTGTATCTTCTGTCTGTCTGGATCTGGAACTCCCACAGGATCTTAACCCTATTCTTTTCCAGAATCTTCTAAGGAATCTCCTGTCATGTCTTGGAATATCTAGCTGATTCATTGTGCAGCTGTTTCTGCATGCAACGCCAACCATATCTTACATCTTGCATCTATGTGTTGGACTGTCTGGCATATCTATCTATATATCTACCATCTATAGCTGTATGCATTATTACTGCTTTATTTTTGGAATATATTAATTCAGTGGTGTAATTCATTTTTTTTTTACTACTGGTTCTGTGGGCATGGCTTGGTGGGCGTGGCATGACTTGGTGGGCATGGCAGGGTAAGGATACTGTAAAATCTCCATTCCCTCCCCACTCCAGGGGAAGGATACTGCAAAATCCCCATTCCTTCCCCACTCCTGGGGGAAGGATACTGCAAAATCTCCATCCCCGCCCCACTCTGGGGCTAGCCAGAGGTGGTATTTGCCGGTTTTCCGAACTACTCAAAATTTACGCTACCGGTTCTCCAGAACCTGCTGAATTTCACCTCTGTATTAATTGCAATAAAATGTACTAAATTCCATCTGAAACTCTCAAAAGACAATGTCCATAAAATTTGGTTTTCAAGGTATATGACCGATTTGAGTGGAGGTGATTTATCAAAGCATTTCCCACATTTGTTATATATATTCTGGTTTTGACATAAAAGATGCAATAATCAGAAAGGTCTGTATTTCTTTATTTCAAAGGCATTGCTAATGAAGACCTTCTAAAATTGTGTATTATTTCTTCCTCAGCAGCACAACAAATAATCATATTCACATTCAAAATCTCTAGAGCTCTCCTCAATGTTCGTTTCCCACTATCCATGCCCAGAGGTCTTTTTTTTTTCAAAGTAAACTTTACATGTAATAAAATATCCATTGGTTGAAAAAAATGAGATAATGTTTAGGTAATTGGAGCATAACATCACGAGAAAATTCATGACCATATGCATTATGTTCACATATATAATTGGCATATGCCAAAACGTATGTCCTCCTTTTTCTTTTACATTTCAGTTGCCATTCAAGTTTATTTTGGTCCTTCCATTAAAAACTTTCTTTTTCTATAAAGTGTGTTTGTGGCAGACAAGGTGGCATTGCATGGCTGGATGATCTCATAAATTTGTAGAGTAAGTGAAACAAGAAAAAGAAAAAGGGAGAAAACATGAGAAAATATATTTTTGCAAAGAGCCACAATGAAAGACAGTGGGATTGGTCACTATTTTTTCATTTGCATTGAATTATTTCTTCTTTTCATCCTTTATGTTAGATTTAATCTATTATGTTCTTATATCAGGTACTCATTAGTACCTACCTTATATTTTCCTAAGCCCAGATTCTGCTGAGTTGTCCAGGAATGCTTATGGATTGTCGCTTTTATATTGTTATTCTACGGATGAAAATGGCAACATTTCGATAATTAAAAATGGCCAAGAACTGAAACTTGGAGTGTTACAGGAGACTAAATTATATTCAAAAGAAGATGGACAGCTAGTCTCAAATTCAGCTCTTAAATTATTTGGATAACATGGTAGGGGTCTCTTACACAATCGCAGATGTCAAGAAATGAGAAATCTAACATCTGCTTAAAGTGCATGCAGAAGAGGGTTACTGTCTGCTTTTAAACAAAGATTTATGACACATATCTTCAAATGCCTAGTGATTTTAATATTCTCATGTTTCCATGTGGTTTGAATTGCCTTGTGTTTCTGCTTGCTAATATTTGATTTCCTGGTGTCTTCTAGGTTGGTAGTTAAGTTTTCACCATTCAGTAATGGTGGAAAAAGTGGTCTCACATTTTCTCCCTTTCTGTCCTCTCTTTCTCATTGCTTTTTTCAATGTTTTCTTAATGGGGGATATGTAGGTGTTTACGGTATAGTCATAATGAAATATTAGGGGCCTTGATTTAATTTCTTTTTGATTGATTGTACTTTTTCTTTTTTTTTCCCCAGCGTGCATGTGTGTGTTTCCTATTTGCTGCCCAGAATTCATTAGGGCAGTGATGGAAATGTCACATGCATGCTCATTGGGACCACACTCTGGAAAAGCCAAACTTCTGGGTCCTGGCACACATGCGCCCATGACAATCAACTGGCCGACATGCACACGCATACCGGTTTTCAGCACTGTCGCAAGCGTGAAGGACAGCTGATCTTCACGCATGCATGCATGGCAGAAACCCAGAAGACAAACAGGCAAGGCCATGCATACCGGGCGACATGGCTTCAAGTGCCACTTCTTGGCACACGTGCCATAGGTTTGCCATCACGGCCTTAGGGTATGAGGAATGGTGACTGTTCCATTTATAAAAATAATTTTGGAAATTTTGGAAAAGTCGGGAGAACTACTCAATGCTAGTAGGTTTTCTAACTTGATACAGAAACTTATGGGGAGAAGAGTAACCAGTGCAAATGTACCATGAAGCTATTGTAGAGTTAAGTATTTATTAGATTTGTTATGTTACTTTTCTAGCCTACCTTTGTCATCAGACAAGTACTCAAGACAAATGGCATGGCTCTTTCACAGCATAAATAGGCATACAATTCTCGACCTACGAGAGTGTCATTTAAAACATTTCCCCATGCAAAACCTGGCTATAAAATGTGCTTGTGCAGATAAATTTAAATCCAGACTCCTAGAGAATAATATTTTAAAAGGAAATGTAGACTCATCTGCAACTCCTTACTTTGAACCTAACCACTTCTTGTATTATTGATGAGACGTAGAGTGGTTTTCTGAACCAGTTAAGTCAGCAACTTCTGATACTGAAACTTTTGTCAACTGTGTTGACACCATGGACTGTCAATGAGCTTGCTTTATTTGATTTGAAATGCTGTATTGTATCACTTGTGACCTATGCATAACATTGCCACAAGAATAGAGTTGAGCGCTGTAAGGAATTGATTGCTTGTCCTTTACCAGCATTTTACATTGTCTTTGAAGTTATAATGCTTGTTAGATCTCAGGGCCTGATGTTCTTCTGATGTGACTTGCTGGGATGTATTTTCAGGCAAAGCTTTCTTATTCATTTTCAATTGATACATGGGTGGAAAATGTTTAGCATATGAAGAAAGCATCTGAAAGTTATGACCACTGAGAGTCTGGTGAAGTGAGGAGAACTGGGCTTCAGATAACTGTAGCATTAACCGGGCCACCAAGTTGTATCAGAAAGCAAAGATGAATCAATGAGGCCTCCTCCATTAATTTAACCATTCAACATGTGGCATAAGAGTCTTCCATTCCCCAAAAGGTCTACATCAGTGGCCATTCTGTAAAGCTGTAGTACAAATATAAGATAGCTTAGTCCATCTGTTGTCTCTGTTAAATGATACCAATTATTAAATTAATCCAATAGGTATTTGAGTCTTCTTTATGGCATGTACAATTTCTTTCTTTCTTTCTTTCTTTCTTTCTTTCTTTCTTTCTTTCTTTCTTTCTTTCTTTCTTTCTTTCTTTCTTTCTTTCTTCTTTCTTCCTTCCTTCCTTCCTTTCTTCCTTCCTTCCTTCCTTTCTTTCTTTCTTTCTTTCTTTCCTTCCTTCCTTCTTTCTCTTTCTTTCTTTCTTTCCTTCCTTCCTTCCTTCTGTCTGGCATATATACATATAAATATACACATCACATATACACACATATACACAATATATAAATACACACACACACACAAAATACACTCACACACACACACACACACCAATTTAAATGAACACCTTCTTGCCAACCAAGCATTAAAAATTTGATGAAATAAACTCCCCCCCCCCCCCCAGTATAGCTTTAAAAACAAAGAAGATATTTTCAGGGACATCTCATAGGGAAGGCATGATATTGTTTCATTTATTTAGTTATAAGTTGGCCAAGTGCCAACTCTCTCCAGCAGTCTACAACCTATCTGGCCTCCATTAAATCCCAGGAGATATTGGGAGAAGAAAGTTATTCTGATGGAACTTTTTCAGATGGAGAAATGTAGTCAGTCAGGGATGCTTTTGCATGATGGAAAGATGCCAACAACAAAATCCGCAGTTGCTCCTTCTACTACTTTCCAGCAATAAAGACGTCAAACATACTCCAGGAAAAAAAAAATATGGAAAAAAACATTTTCAGAAAATAAGAAAAATAGAAGCTTTTCTTGCAAAGAAATACAACTCTTGAGAAGATTTCATCATATAGTCTTAGTTTTTTTTTCCTTACAGAGCTATCTGACTGGTTTCTCACTCTCCTTTTCCTTGTTTATTTGTTTGCAGGCAAATGTTTGAAATAAACTACAGTTGAATTGTGTTCCTTTTCTAATTCCAGATTTCACACCTTATTCACTGTCCTTAATTTCTCTTTCATTATTTCCCCTTTTCCCCATTCTTCCTTTGTGCCTTCCTTCTTTACCAAAAATAACTGGCATCTTTTCATTCTTTAAAATTTAAAGTTTAAAGTTTAAAATTGCAGCAGAAAATACTTTTGAGACTTTGTGGAATGGAAGAGACCGAATGATACCCGTAGATATTTTTCTAAAAAAAAAACAAAGTTTGACATATATTGGAGAGAGAGGATCCTTGTAGTATAGATTCATCATAGATAGTGAAATTCTGGATTCTCTGATCCACTCCAAAAATCTCCACTCTTCAGTCTTGATTTTGATCTTGATTTTAAAGATCTAACATATTGGACTAGCATAAGTAAATAAAACAAGGATTGTTAGTTAAAAGTATTTGATCCTTATAAGTCACAGTGGTGCAGTGGTTAGAGTGCAGTACTGCAGGCTACTTCTGCTGACTGCTGGCTGCCGGCTGCCTGCAATTTGGCAGTTCAAATCTCATGAGTTTCAAGATTTACTCTACTTTGCATCCTACTGAGGTGGGTAAAATGGGAACCCAGATTGTTGGGGGCAAGATGCTGACTCTGTAAATTGCTTAGAGAGGGCTGTAAAGCACTATAAAGTGGTACATAAGTCTAAGTGCTATTGCTATTGCTATTATAAATATTGTTTTAAGCATTTTTTTTAAATGGATAAACCCGCCAGTTCAAAAATCTAACAGACATAATAGAAAACACAAAAGGAAGGGGAAGAAGAAAAGACAGTAAGCATGCTAATAATGGGGCCAGGTTAATTTATGTTGCCATCATCATGTTCCTGGGAGAAAAAGGTGCTATTTTCCAATGGCCCTTTTGTGTCTCGCTTCTAACAGAGGGAAGGTTTTAATTTTAAATAGTTATTAGAAGTAAGTGAAAATGATTGAGCCGGAGTTTAATGCTCTTGTGTCTGTAATTTCATCCAAAAAGGTTGAGATCAAGACAGCCACCGATGCAAATTCATTTCTTTCTTTAAAAAAATAAGTTCTGTTGAATACCCAAATGGAAGGAGGGGAATCCCTCGTGGCTTTGGCAAGCACCGAGAAAGTTGAAATGATGAAGCAGAGCAAATAAAGAATAATATTGAAGGGGCTCCGAGAGAATTAATAAAAAGAGAAATACCAATCTCGTGCAGTGAGCAAGCATAAACTTCTTCATATCTAAGATACTTAAATTTTATTTGAACTCTAATCCTCTGTGCTTTTTTCAAATGTTTTCTGAAGTTCAGTTATATTAGAAAGTAATGTGGTATTGCTATTTTCCTACTATATAAATACTAAACTAAGTTGCAGTGTTTGACAGATTTATATTTACCAGAGTATATTTTGCAAGAACCACATGGCATCAGGCATTTTAATCTATTCTGTGTAGCATGCCCTCATAAAACAAACTGTATTAAGAACTTGGATAGGGTGCAAGGAATGCCAAGTTGTCTGAATAAGCTTTTATCTAACTACTTCTATCCATCTGTTTTTTGAAATAACATATTGGACAGTTGATTGTATCTCCTAAAAAAACATACAAGAGTCTTTGCTTTCTCATTGCTGCAGACCTTCTTAGTGTCAAGTATAAAAATGCAATGTCAAACCAATGCAAGAAATAGACGAGGTAAGAAGTTCATTGCAGCTAAAAAGAAGATAAAAAGTCTTTCCAAACACCTGGATTATACTTCCTTACACTAATCATGGCTTTGCATTACATCAGACTAGATAATGTGTGTACCTGTTTGTATCTTCATTTTTTCTCTGAACCTGTGGTGCCTTCAGAAAACCACCAGCATCCTAATCTTGATGTTGTATGTATTCTACATTTATTTGTGAGCTACTTTTCAGCACCATGGGACCAACTATCAATTTCATAACCTTTAGTGACTTTCATTGTGGAAATTTAAGAGAGGATTTATTTCTGAGATACACAGAGAGAGGCTATTTAATGACCTTATTTTGGAGGGATGGTGTTCCTCTCATTCTTGGAATCATGGACCTTCTTTCAACTGTCATTCTCCCTCACACTCATGAGATAGAATGACTAACAAAACACTCCTAAGAAAATTTATAGGAGTGATGATTTGAAGATAGAAGCCTAGCAGACCTACTTATAGTTTATATAGCTATACATTTATTGATTGATTAGCCTATAATCCTTAGGCTATCAGTGTACAGGTTCAAACACATATTACCATTAAAATCCTAAACAAACAATTTAAAATGAGAGTAGAGTAAAATAAAATACTTATAAGATAAAATAGAATAATTTAATATATAAATGTATAAAATAGAATAAAATGAGATAAAATTATATTCCCTTATCACCCCTGAAATCTACCCCAATCAGGCCCACATATGCCAATACCTACCCTGTTTCCCCCCAAAATAAGACCTCCCCGGATAATAAGCCCAATTGGGCTTTTGAGCGCATGCATTAAAATAAGCGCTCCCCTAAAAATAAGCAGCTTACATCCAGAGACAATAACTTTAACAGAATCAAACAGCAATATTTGTCAATTCCAGGTACTTTGGAAAGACTAGCTAGATGGATAAAAATGCCAACTCCAGTCTAAATTTCTAGCTGACTGTGAAGAAGGAGGAGGAGGAGGAGGAGGAGGAGGAGGAGGAGGAGGAGGAGGAGGAGGAGGAGAGGAAGAGGAAGAGGAAGAGGGAGAAGAAGAGAACCTGCCCATTGAAACTGCAATTATAGATGAAACATGTAACAGTGATACCCATTGTCATTGAGGCACTTGATTCCATGTCCAAGAATTTTACAAAATACATCAAGATATTGCAGCTTCCTGCAATAACACCAATGGAACTGCAAAAACAACAACAACAACAACTGTGTTACTCGGAACATTGTACATTTTAAGAAGATATTTGGTTGATACCTAGGATGCTCGAAGCAACCTGTGTCAACCATCAGTGCCAGTCAATGATATTTGTGATACATTTTAAAATGTTCAGTTGACTTGAGTTTCATGTTTAATGAATAAAAGAGATCATAATAATAATTTTGGGGTGAAATAAAGATTAATTCTCATGATGTGATTTCAAACCATTGAGCTAAAGGCCTGTATAGCTGAATGCACACAACACAAATTCAATTTAAACTGAAAGAGAAAATAATAGAAAATTGGAAATGTATTTTTCTTTCTCCTTCCCCTCCCTGCTTTTAATGTGGGACTTCTTGGTTATGGGGAATCATGTTTCAGGAGCATGAGCCATATGCAATGTGTATGAAAATAATTAAAGCTCCATTTGTTGGGAGTGAAGTAGCTTAGCTGGAAGAGGCACTTACTGTTGTTGGAGGTTTTTTTGTTGTTGTTGTCTTCTAGGCAGCAAGATGTATATTATTTTTACATAGTCCAGCAGATCATAGCAACAAATATTTTATTGGCATTCACAGTGACAGTGATCCCTGGGCTCCTAGCCAAAGGAATTGCAGAAGAGCTTCGAACAAAGCAAGGTTACAGGTTACACACTGTATATCTTTTGACTTGTTATACAGGAAGGATAAAGAAAATATTGTAAATCATAACTACGAGCTCTACAGCAGGAATGTCTCTGATGAGACTTAGAGGACAGTATTACTGCAGTGCTTTTCTCTCCCTCTAAAGTAATGGGACTGTTGTCCTGCCTTAGATACTAAGACCACGTGCCATAAACAATGGCATTGTCCTATGTATTGTCTTCTCTGAAACCATGCAAAAGGCTGGTTTCTGTTATCTGTCTCCCATTGTAGTTCCAGGTACCCAATGTTTTATGATTGTACAGATGCTTAAACCTGTTCTGACCCAACCTTCATGAGCCCTACTCAACAGCCTACTCATGAGGCAACCCCCTTTTTTATTTAGAAAGGCAGGAATACATGGCATTCACTGACAAAGCTCTGGGTCACCAGGTCATCCATAGGTGATTCACAAGCTGTCTCTTGAGTTCCCAGAAGGGAGCCTCAATTAGCACTTCAATCCCAACACAAAGAGTCCTACCAACCTGGGTAGTGGCAAGGAAATCCTGGCAAGGAATCTGCTGGAGAGAACTCTTCTGGAGCATGAAAGGATGTCTCCCACACCACTCCTCCTTATATACCCAGCCAGGGAGGGGCTTGTTAATGTCTCCTTCTTTTCCTGGATAGCTGGCCCTCTCCTCTCTGCACTTCTCTGCACATACTTGCATCTGGGACATGGCCCAGCTGTTCCTCCCCCTCATTCATCCCAGGCCCCAAAAACAGCTGTCTCTCCACCTGACGGTGAGTAGATGGGCCCTGCTCTGCATTTGGCTCTGAGACCGCCTGTTCCTCAGAGCTTCTGCTGGCTCTGAGGGTAACCCAGGCACCCCCTCCATCTCCTCTGACTCGACTGCCATTTTTGCTGGCAGTCAATGAACCACAACAACCCTCCCCCTCAAAATTTTGCATATCATTACACCTCCACAAGGTATCAGAACTTGCTATGTGAATTCCATGTCCGCATGTTCAAAAGCATGGAGCTTTCCTCATGGCTTCAGAATGCATGTTTTGACGGCTTGACATCATTTAACAAGAATTAAAGATAGACAGATCTTGTCGCTAATATACAAACTGGTATAAATATACAAAAACAGTTATACAATCCAGCACCTACAGGAACACATTTTGACTAATTGTTGTTGATCAATTCTGTTCCTCTCTTCTATTTTTCAAAATTGTCTTTAAGGAGAGATCATCCCTATTTGTAATAATAGAAAATATAGAATTCTAGTTATAATTATTGAGATAATAATTTCTGGATGCATATGGCTTTATTTTATTTTGTAAATATAGCAGAGGACTATGGAGAAATGATACATACATACATACATACATACATACATACATACATACATACATACATACATCAAATTGATGCTGGGATATTGTATTTATTTTGAGAAACAATTATGAATTTATTGTGAGGAATTCTGCTACATTGAAATGCTGGATAATAAACAGGACTGTTATTTTGTTTTATGTTCTCAGCATTAAAATAGTTATGTTTGCAATTGTGACAGGAGTGGCTAGCATCAGAAACTCATGCATACACCTGAACATAATTCCTAGCCTTTAATCTTCCTCTTATGCTGTTTTTGCTCAGGCATTTTTTATAATGGCTTTGTGACTTTGTTCTCTTTGTCAAAGCTTTTAACATATTACAATAAAAACAATAAAATAAACAATAATAAAAACCTCGATGCCAGTTGGCAAGAGAATGTAAAAGGGGCAGATTCTAAAGTACTTTCCTACTTCTCAAAAACATTCCTTAATGAGATGTACAAGTATATATTTGTTCCTGATAAGGTCAAAGGGACATGGTGGCTCAGTGGCTAAGACGCTGAGGTTGTCGATCAGAAAGGTTGGCAGTTCGGCGGTTTGAATCACTAATTCCGTGTAACGGAGGGAGCTCTCGTTACTTGTCCCAGTTTCTGCCAACCTAGCAGTTCGAAAGCAGGTAAAAATGCATGTAGAAAAACAGAAACCACCTTTGGTTAGAAGGTAACAATGTTATGTGAACCCTCAGTGTTTAGTCATGCTGGCCGCTTGACCATGGAGATGTCTTCGGACAGCGCTGGCTCTTCGGCTTTGAAATGGAAATGAGTACCGCCCCCTAGAGTTGGGAACGACTAGCACATATGTGCGAGGGAAACCTTTACTTTACTTTAATAAGGTCAAATCTTTAGACATTTTTCTTAATTGAATTTATTTTCCTTTTTTCAAAAAAACCCCACAACCTTCCTGATATGCCTTTGCCGATCGTGCAGGTTACAGATGATGCAAAATAAGCAACAGCCACCAGATAAAGCAGTTTGACAGAGGGAAAATCTTGCAGGAGTTCATTACCTTCAGAGCTATGAATCAACATCATGGTAAAATAGCTCCCAGTCTTTAACAAGAGACATCCACCTCTTCTGTGCCTCAAACCTTATGGGGTCATTTGCAGCGTACCAGGAGACAGGAAGGAATATACCTAAGATGAATCATAGGAAATGAAGTTCAGCACCTAGGAGTCTGCAATAACATGGGCTATGTGTTTTGTGTTGTAATTCCATTCACTAAAGCTGAAGGCATTCACATGTGGATTTGTTAAAAGCACATAAACCACATTAGCCATGAAGTTTAACCATTACATTATCCATTACAGCCCCATTTGCTCTAATTATCACATGTGTCTTTTTTTTCTCCCTTTTCCTTGCCTTCCTACACTTTGTTTAATGTTGCTTCTAACAGAAGTTATCACACTGTTTGCTTTGAGGTAAATGTCCAGATGTTGCATCATTAAAAGGCATTTTACCATGGAGCAGATAGAAGCTATCCAGGCAACCTTTTCAGTTGTTATACAGTAAAAGGTAAAGGTTTCCTCACACATAGGTGCTAGTCGTTCCCAACTCGAGGAGGCATTTCAAAGCCGAAGAGCCAGCGCTGTCCAAAGACGTCTCCGTGGTCTTGTGGCTGGCGTGACTCAATGCTGAAGGCACACGAAACGCTGTTACCTTCCCACCAAAGGTGGTTCCTATTTTTCTACTTGCATTTTTACATGCTTTCGAACTGCTAGTTTGGCAGAAGCTGGGACAAGTAATGGGAGCTTACTCTATTACGTGGCACTAAGGATTCAAACCGCCAAACTGCCGACCTTTCTGATTGACATGCTCAGCATCTTAGCCACTGAGCCACCACATCCCACTTATTATACAGTAGAGACATCCTCTTTTCCCCATGTGTGAGTGGGGTATATAAGTTAAGTAGTCATCTCTACCTTTTTTGTGTTCTAATGATATTTGATGTTGCCTTCTATGTTATCCCTCATGCTGTAATTAAATTGCAATCTTGTCATGCTATATTAATCTTACTTTTGTAGCTTTTTGCCTTATGTGTATTAAGATTTACAGAAAGTCTACAGTGAAGTTTCTCTTCCAATGTAGTTTTTGGGGGAGGGGGGAGGAACCAAATTAATTCAGGAAACTAATTATTGCAGCCCAATTTTGTGTGTTGTTATCCGTTCAGCTCTTCCCCCATTTTTAAAATGGAATGCAGCTGCTTGCCACGAATCACACAAATAAGTCTTCATCCAAAGGAGAGCTGGAAATGGAATATTGATCCCTGGAAGTAATAGTAGACTCATAGATTCCATACCCAGAAGATGCTTGGTGTATCACCATTGTAGCATATTAAATACTTAATTCAGTTACAGTTCTGAGCCCACCTCTAGATCCAACACACCTCTTATTTTCCCCACAACAATTCTGTGAAATGCATTGGGCTGAAAGAGAGTGGCTGGTCCATAGTTGCCCAGCTGGTTTTCATGCCTAAGGCAGGACTGGAATTCAGTGTCTATACTTATAACTGTTGTAAGAGAAAATTGGAAATGATTCCTGTATACCCCTTTTCTTCTCTGTACTTCAGTTATTTCTTTACATTTTTTTATTTTTCTTATCTTAATTGTTTATTTTTTAGTTTATTATTTTTTTTAGAGTTAATTATAAAATTAGTTGTTGGCTTATATTGGTGATGGGCATTGGTGGGATTCAAATAATTCAACAACCGATTCTCTGCCCTAATGACCAGCTGGGTAGGCATGGCTTGGTGGTCATGTGACTGGGTGGGTGTGGCCAACTCAACATCACTCATGTCGATGGGCGCTTCGCCTTAGCTTTTGCAATGCAATAAGGATTAACCGGAGAGGCAGTTTCTGTAAGCAGGGCAATAAAGATTAGGCTAGAAACAACACCAGAATGTTCCCTTCCTGCCTTCCTTAGAGGATTAGCCCTGTAAAGTTAAAAAAATGAGATTTCTTCCAACAACCAGTTCTCCTGAATAGATGAGAACTAGCTGAATCCCACCACTGGATGGGTAACCTGGCAGTGTAGCTAAGCCTTATGGCACTCTTGAGGTCCAGGTTTCCTATTTGAATGCAGTATGAAGAAAAGTCATTTGTTTCTCTTGCTCCTCTTCACCCTTTTTAAAATGATACCTGATGCAGAGTGAGGTAATTTCTTAAGTGTGAGGAAAGAAAAAGAAGTAAAATAAGGAACAGGGAAGGAAAGAGATGTAATTTTGCAGTCTTCAATACCTAGGGAAAAAATCATCTGAAGTTTCTCATGCTCAAAAAGGTTAATAATCCTATTCCATCATCTTCTGTGATGTCACTCAAAGAGCAATGAGTTAAGAATTAGTCTGAAAATTAACTTTTTTCATATAAATGATGGTTATTGCGTAATGCTGGGGGTTATAACTTTCCTGCTTTCCCTTGACCCCTAGTCTTACATTTTAACTTCTTTTTCTTTGTGAAATAAAAGGGATCAAGTCCCAAAACGCGAATAGCTCAATAATTGCAAAGTTATAATACAACCCCTTTGACAGGGCATGGCTCCTATTTCAGTCATCACTTCTACAATATTTCCTGAATTTAATGTTGAAAGGCTTATTTGGAAATGTTAGTTCTTTTTTTAGTTTTGATTGTAAAAAGATATGGAAGATATGGATGTGGGATAACTCTAGTCTGAAAAAAAGTAACCAGTAAAAGATTTGTGAGAGAATAAAGACACTCATCCTTGATTTTCAATTGACACTTTAATAATTGAAATTAAATATATTTTTTCCAATAGGCATTTGGATTGTTTAAAACTGCAGACTATTGGGTGATTTCATAACTTGGTCTGTAAGCATTGACACCTTCTACAATTTATGAATTACTATGAGCATTGAAACATGCTTTGTGTTATACAAAATCGATAGTACTGTTAATTCAATTCAATTCAATTCAATTTCAATTTATTTGTGCTTCTAGACCGCCCCCTCTCCCAGAAGGGACTCGGGGCGGTGTACAGTCCATAGAGAATATCACAAAAATACAATAAAAAATTAAATATGTACAGTTTGGAGGAGGTTAAAATGCAATTAAAAGAACTGTACAAAGCTAAATAAATATAATTTTTTTTAAAATCCCTAAAACAGACACAACAGATTAAAAAACCCTAAGATAACCAGATAATAATAAATTGAATTAATAAATTGAATTTATTAGCCGCTCCCTTTCCAAGTAGGACTCGGGGCGGCGTACAATGGAGCATATAAAACATAGAAAATGTATAAAAAACAAATAGACATACATACATACCAAACACATATACACATACACGGACACGGACACGGAGGAGGTAACAAATTACATCATATAGACAGTTAAAATTAGCATTAAAATACCCCAATTGTAAGAACTCAATATGTAATTAAAAATTTAACGTTTAAAAACAATTTAAAAAACAGTTAGGAGGAATAAGAGAAAAATTACGATTGAGCCAGGCCAGATAATTGAAAGAGGTGGGTCTTCAGCTGTACACGGAAGGAGCGGAGATCGGACGTAATCCTGATGTCACGGGGGAGGTCATTCCACAGGGCTGGGCCCATCACAGAGAAGGCCCTACTCCTTGGTGTCGCCCCCCGACACTGTTTGGCGGACGGCACCCGGAGAAGTCCCTCTCTGTGTGAGCGAATTGGCCGCAGGGATGTATGTGGGAGGATGCGATCCCGCAAGTAACTAGGTCCCGTGCCATGGAGCGCTTTAAAGATGGTAATCAGCTCCTTGAAACGCATTCAGTTATTTACAAGAATGTCTCATATCAATAAAACTTAAACATTTTTAAAAGTATTAAAATCCAATGGAATCATCAAAGGTGTCTTGATTACAGATTAATTATCACAACAGAATATTGGGGATACATATCTATGGAGATTCTCAGTCATCCAGGTCATGATTGTCCCAAAGGTGCTTTTTCAAAAAGCAAGTCTCATCCAAGAAGCTTCACAATGTCACAAGGGTGACAAATGTAGAGTTCAATAACAGGAATAACACAAGTGGTTGCTTTTTTTGCCATGACAAAATGCTCTCGGCACCAGCAAAAGGACTTTGACTAATAGTGTGAAGTAGTGTGAAACTAGTGTAAGAAAACATAAAAGACACCTTTGATGATTTCATTTGATTTGTGTTAACTTTGGAAACCAAACCAAGGCATTTCTCAAGCTATCAAAGAACTGGAGAAATAAAATAAGACTTTTTAGTGTAAAGTGACTACAACTGGAAATATACTCAAGATTATTTAGCAATACTGTTTTATCTTTTCTCTGTTTTATTGTAGACATTATAACGGTTTAAGTAAACCATTCTGAAATCTGTAAACAAATACTCAATGCTATTCTTCAGTTTTTGGTTGAAGAAACCAGAGCTACTACAAACATAGGGGGGTGGGGGATAGAAAAAGGAGAAGGTAGCCCTGTGAGGTTAAAAGGGCCAAAATAGATTGATTCAATGGCTTCAGCTAATCACACCAACAGGCATCCATGCACATAAAGAGAGATTACACATATCTTTCTCTATGAGCTGTTTCAAAATATGATATTCAGAGACTCACAGAGAGATTAAAGGGTCAGCCAAGTGTCCAGCATGACAGGCATAAATATATTAATCCCAGAATTTGACAGGTATTATATTCCTCTGTCACAAGTGAGGGAAGGAATTCCAAATTGTGCCAAAAGTCCTTTAGCTGCCTCTGACTTCAGCATCCTTTGAACTCAATATTATTTTGAATCTGTTGCTGAGGCTACTGTCAAAACTCTCAGTGATTTTATGTTGTGCCTGAAAGGAAAGTTCCCCTTTCTCTCTTCTGACTCTAGGCATTTAAAGCAATCCCAAAATATAAAACCCACAAGGGATCCTCTTTGCCAGTGTAGCTAAGAAATATCAATTCAGAGGCTGTCAGTAAATGCCAGGATAGATAATCACCTGATGGTTTGGTAAATGCTTCTAACTTGCTATCTTAGAAATGAATGCAGATTGCAGCTGAGACTGCAGGCTTCACGGGTAGGAATTGTAGGTATTATTACATATTAATGCATTTAATGCAGGGGATTAAGGCAGTTATAAAATGGATTCCACTCCATTCAGCAGGTTCTGACCAGTTCTGGAGAACCGGTAGCGGATATTTTGAGTAGTTCAGAGAACCGGTAAATACCACCTCTAACTGGTGCCACAGCCATCTATTCTCTGCCTCCCAAGTCCCAGCTGATCGGGAAGGAATGGGGATTTTGCAGTAACCTTCCCCTGGAGTGGGGTAGGAATGGAGATTTTTAAAATTATAAATTATGAATAATTTAATTATTATTAAAAAATAATAAGACAGTCTAACTTGAGCTGTGATTTCAAAGCATGGAATTTTGCAAAACTGAAAACATTTTTTTAAAGTTTTAAAAGCATTTTAAAAATACTTAGAAAGGGGGAAATGCCCCCACAAAATTAATACAGTCGAGTGTATCCATACTTGAACTGAAAGGTACTGCGGTCAATTGTAAGTAGCAAATATAACTGCGTTTTATTCATATATGCACATATATAAAATCAGACTCAAGCTGTTTTACGAATGGATAGAAAGTAGAATGTCTGTGGAGATACTCAGTCATTCAGGTCATAGTTGTCTGAAAGATTTTTTTTTTCCAAAAGGCAACTGGATTGTTTTTTTTTTTTCCCTTGAGGAAGAAGAAACCCTTTTGCTTCTCATCCAAGAAGCTTCATCAGTTCTGGCAGAATAGTAGGAGCTATGGAGAGATTAGTTCTGACAGGATGTGTGTGGGGGCGGGGAGGGTGTTGAAAGGATCTTTCTTTTCAGTCATCTGGTTATTAGCACTCTCCCCGAGAGCTCTTGAGGCCACAAAATTAATCCTTCCATAGTCCCCATCATCCTGTCAGAACTAATGAAGCTTCTTGGATGATATATATATAAACATCATTCAGGTATTGGGAGGGGGAATCAATAAAATTAAGGGAAGTTGTAATTCAACCAAGAGTTTATGCTACTAAGAGCCAGAATGGGTTTGCTGGGATTTATCTTTCAGAGGGCGTGGTGGCTCAGTGGTTAAGACCACTGAGAAAGGTTGGCAGTTCGATGGTTCAGATCCCTAGTGCTGCATAACGGAGTGAGCTCCCATTGCTTGCCCCAGCTTCTGCCAACCTAGCAGTTCAAAAGCATATAAAAATGGAAGTAGAAAAATAGGAACCACCTTTGGTGGGAAGGTAACCGCGTTCTGCGCACCTTTGGCATTTAGTCATGCCGGCCACATGACCACGGAGATGTCTTTGGACAGTGCTGGCTCTTCAGTTTTGAAACGGAGATGAGCACTGCCTCCTAGAGTTGGGAACGACTAGCACATATGTGCGAGGGGAACCTTTACCTTTATCTTATCTTTCAGTTTCCTGAAGCTTTGTTTCTGCTAAAAATGAGGTTTCTGTTTCTCTATTTCATTTCCACAGCTTATTTGCAAATGGAAGTGATTCATTCCCAAGGACAAATTGTTTAAGAACGTACACTATTGCCTTGAGTGATGAACACAGCTTCTATTTTATTTTTTCCTTATGCTACATAGTTTTCTATTACTCTGTAATTTCTCTGAAGGTCTTGAGTTCTTGACCTGAAAACATGCACAGCGCTACACTTTTGTCCTGGTGTCTTCCTTAGAGGTTTTAATATATATGAGAAGTCAGAAGGCTACAGGTCACTGGAGAGATAATTGCATCACAAAAGATAAGACACACATACACACTTCCCAGACAACTTGTAAATATAAGAGCTTCACTTCTACCCATGAGAATTCCACAGTAAAATTATTTCAACCAAGATTAACGCAGCTTTACATATAGTTCATATTAAAGGAAAATCTAAAAGAATGCTGAATAAATGTTCAGCGTATTCCTAATTTAAGTAAATGAAATAACATTTAATAGAATAACAGAGTTGGAAGGGACCTTTGAAGTCCCTTGGAGGTATTCTTTTTTATCCCTTTGCACAAGCAGAGACTTCTACCCCATTCTGGACAAATGATTGTCCAATCTCTTCTTAAAAACCTTCAGTGATGAAGCACCCAGAACTTCTCAAGGCACTGGTTAATTGTTCTAACTGTCAGGAAATTTCTCCTGAGTTCTAGGTTGCTTCTCTCCTTGATTAGTTTCCATCCATTGTTTGTTGGAGGATTAATATTAATTGGCATGGTTTAGATTATTTTGGACACCCAGAAAAATACGGCAATCCTCCATGGAAAGATTGAAGGCAAATGAGGTCCAGGCAGAAGAAAAGCATCATGCCTTCAAAACTTAAGGTTTTGTCTGGACTGGTTTGGACAAAACTCAGCAGCACTTTTTCATGCGGCAGTTGACAAAAATAGGATTGCCAACATGATCGCCAACATCCAGTGATGGATATGGAAGAAGGAGGAGGAGGAGGAGGAGGAGGAGGAGGAGGAGGAGGAGGAGGAGGAGGAGGAGGAAGAAGAAGAAGAAGAAGAAGAAGAAGAAGAAGAAGAAGAAGAAGAAGAAGAAGAAGAAGAAGAAGAAGAAGAAGAGAAAAAGTAGGAGAAGGAGAAGAAAGAGAAGAAGAAGAAGAAAAAGAAGAAGAAGAAGAAGAGAAAAAGTAGTAGAAGAAGAAGGAAGAAGAAGAAGAAGAGAAAAAGTAGGAGAAGGAGAAGAAAGAGAAGAAGAAGAAGAAAAAGAAGAAGAAGAAGAAGAGAAAAAGTAGTAGAAGAAGAAGGAAGAAGAAGAAGAAGAGAAAAAGTAGTAGAAGAAGAAAAAGAAAAAGAAAAAGGAAGAAGAAGAAGAAGAAGAAGAAGAAGAAGAAGAAGAAGAAGAAGAAGAAGAAGAAGAAGGAAAAAGAAAAAGAAGGAAGAAGAAGAGGAGGAGGAGGAGGAGGAGGAGGAGGAGGAGGAGGAGGATGTAATAAATAGAAAATTAATAAAAATTAATAAAAATTAATAATAAGGAAAGACCTATTCCCTAGTGAATATTATTAACCCACTAGGAGTGAGAAATGAAATGTCACTCACTTCTCAAAAGATCTTTCCATTGAAAACTGCTATTCAGCCAGCCTAGCTTGATTATTGTTTGTTTCTACAATAACCCCCATCACCACAAAGAGTCCATCTCCTCTTTTAGGGATGCCTCATGGGATTTGGGTGTGAATTCATTCATAAAATCTGCAATTTTTTCCAAATCACAAAGAAAATAATGAGGCAACTCACAAAGCCCTTCGTGAGCCTTCAAATGATGCAGCCTCTCACAATTGCTAGCACAGCTGCTTGAGAAATTTGCCAAGGAGAGCTAGAAAAGAATGATCAGCTGCTGCTGCATATTTATTTATAATTTATTTATTTATACACACACACACACACTCACAACCGTATAATACGCAAATACATTTTTTTCCCACAGGTTTTGTTTCATGGACTTCACACATTTAATCTGTGTTCAAAGACAAAGGAAGACGAAAAGAATGCCAAGCTTCCCTTCTTTTATTTTGCAAGCATTAATGCATGCAAATTAAAACAGAGTTGCTTTAGGAAAACAATAACCAAAAGGTTTATGCAGCCTAAGCTTTGTCTCAATAAATTAAGTGTGAGTGAGTCATTGATTTCAATCAAACACCTATTAATTTATAGCTAAGCCAAATTCTCTCTGAAAATGAGTCAGGCTATGTGAGCAAAGATAAAAGAGAATTTGTGAAAAATATTTTTTTTTTAAAAAAATCTCTTTAAATGTTTAGCCCAGCCTTTTTCCTAGATCTGCGGGGCAGATCTTTTAAATGTGTATTATGCAGTAATTTTTAAAGATGCTCCTATAAAATTTAGATTTCTTAAATAATGTAAAACTCAAATAGTGTGTGTGCTTAGAATTGCTGTGAAGAAAGCAATTTAAATTCTTTGTTTTTTTTTCCTTAAAGAAGAAAGTTTCCATTGATATGAAAGGCTCCCATGCACAAGTGTGACTGACCGTTCATTTGTCCCTCTTCACGTGAATGAAATACAATTTGCCAAAAGCAGAAGTGTGATGACCTGGGGAATGTCACAGAGATAACACAGACAGCTAGCAGTTCAAACCGCCCCTTTATTGCTCCAAATTTTCCCAAATGCTCCCATGTTTCTGGCAAGTCCCAAAGCAAAGTGATGATACACACACACACACACACACACACACACACACACACACACCTCCAGCCTAATACTGTGAGCACCATGGCTGCAAAGCAAGAAATCCAGCAGGTCCAATTAGCATGGCAAGTAATCCAGAAATCCAGAAATAATGCAAGGAATCAGGAAAGTTTAAACATCGGCACTCAACATTCCCTAAATTCAGTGTTTGCCCCTCCACACAGCATCTCCTTAAGTCAAGTGTGCCTTGTGAAGAGGGTTGGGGCACTCTCCTCTCGAGTAGTTGGCTCAGTCTGCACTGTTTTCGCCTTCTCTCCATTGTCCATGCTCAAGGATCAGGAGGGGATGGTCCTTGCTCATCACCTGAATTCTGTCTCCCATGTTCACTCCTTAGCCTCTCCTGGTCATCCTTTCCCCCTTCCTCCCTGCCTACAAATCATCCCAATCCTGAAAGGCCCTGGCCTGACTGGGCCCACTCCTCCCCAATTTCCTCCCAAGCCAAAATGAAGCCAACCCCCCCCCCCCCCTGATCTCTGTCTGCTCCAATTCCTGCTTGTCTTCCTCCACAGATTCAGGCTCCGATAGGGGCATGACACTGTGTGCAAAATGTGATGAGCTCAAAAACATTTGGCATGCTTGACTTTAAAACCAACATGCACCTTTTATGGAGTTCTGCTGTGGTACAAAACAGATTGCTTCTATCTGTTGTTGGTTATTTTGTCTATTGTGTGTTTGTTAGCCTTTTCATTGCATGAGTAAGGTTTATCCTTCTTGAAATGATGACTCACTGAGATGGCTAAGTGGGTTCTGGGCATGGCGGACCATCTCCCATGATACAAAAACTGATTAAATCTGTCCACGTCAATGAGGATCTCCGTTTGCCAAGTTGAGACTCTGCCTCAAGGCAGATTACTCCAATGGTCTAGCTTGAAGTAACGGTTTGATTACTATTCAGTTCAATTATACCAATGTCCAAAGAGCAGGAATATGAAATAGTCCCTCATACTACCTGAAAGGCTGATCTACAGAAGGTGGCTGAAACTTCTTATCCCATAATTCGAGATACGGCATAATGGTCTTCAATTGCAGGAAATACGGTCTCGTTTCCATTTTATGAAAAAAAAAAAAAAAACTTCAGAACAAAATAAGCTGTGAAGGGAAGTCCTTATCTACCCTACATTTGCATCACAGATTTGAAATGTAAGACACTTTTGTCTTTTGAGTTGATGAACGGAATTCATTTGTCTTCTCATTTATATCCTTTCATGTCTCCTTATGATCTCATCTTTTTAATACAGATGTAATTTAGACATTTATAATGTCAAGTAGTTTTAATTGAAGTTTTATTCTGATAGTTTCCTTGACACGTTCCTTTCATTTTCATTTCTTTAACCGCTACACGGGGAGGGAGGGGGAGTGAAAATATGCTGAGTTTTATCAAGTCATTGTTTAAAAAAAATATTCATTGCATTTATACCTCCCTTTTTTTTTAAGGAGGGGCAGCAGATTTGCTTTTTTTTTTTTTTTTTTGGCTTCTGCTATCCATGTAAGATAATTTAGGCTGAGAACTAATCTCCTATGTCAATAGCTTTTCTCCTTGGAGTGAAGTGTCGAGGATTGTCTGGATTGTCAGTTGACTTCTGTGAAGTGTGTGCACAGAGGAGGTATTCAGCCGGTTCGGACCAGTTTGGACCGGTTCACCAGAACCAGTAGTGGAAATTGTGGGTGGGTCTACCCCAACCACCTTCCCCGTCTCTATGCCATCCTATTTAGGCACATTTTTTGAGGCTGGGTGCATGTGCAGGAGGTCCACATGAGAGCACAGTGCATGTGTGGAAAGCCAGGCGCATGTATGGAAGGGGCATGTGCTCCTGCAAATCGAGCATGCGCGCACCGTCTCCTTAAGTCAAGTGTGCCTTGTGAAGAGGGGTGCAGTGCTCTCCTTTCGAGTAGTCACCTTAGTCTGAGCTGTTCTCGCCTTCTTGAGCGTGGTAACTGTGAGATCGGGTAATGGATAGGCACACATAGGCTAACGGTAACAACAGCTCCTTATTAAGTACAACAAATGAGAACAATCCAGTGAAGTTTGAGTCTGACAGCAGCCCTTTTATTGGGAGATGTCAGACCCTTCGACCAATAGGATTAAACCTCTGTTCCCACTGGAACAGAGGACCTTGGTGGAAACCACTGTAGTAAAAGCAAGTATCTAACAGTAACAAATTGTGAACCCCACCGCTGAGTGTGCCCCCATACTTTGGCATTCCATTTTTATAAGGGCAGTTCCCATCCTCTTCTTTATTTTATTTATTTCTTTAGCACATGGCATCTACAGAAGTCATGAAACCACTGATACATAACCTTAATGGCTATGAAGCATAGACTACCTCCACGATGGTGTACCCCAGGCAATGTTCTGTTCTAACTAGCACACATGGTGACCAAAATGGATGTGGCATTTCTCATGGTCAAAAACTACAAAAGCAGCAATTTCCAACCTTGGGGGGGCGGGGGGGAGAAGAGGTATCAAGATACAGAAAAAGGCAGCCTACTAGTCCTTTAGGGAAGATGGTGGAGTATAGAATCTCATCTGATTGAAAAATAAAAGAATATAATGCTGACTTTGGTGAGACTCCAAGGTGTATCTACCTCTTGTCATCCATTAGTAATGCCTTTCCAATATTTTGAACTCAGGTTTTCTCAGGATGCTTAAGACAGAGACGGGGGCCTTCTGCAGGTAAGACTGATGATGTACCACTGAGCTACAACAATACTTTTTGAAGTCACCGTTCCTCACCGTGAATTATTATCATTTTCCACCATTCAAGTGGAACCCCAATCATTTACTGGCAAGCAGAGGTGCTGATTTATCTGGGGCTATATGCTATATCTTATACAGCATGATGTTTAATCAGGACCTGTGCCATAATTTATACAGCTCTACTCTTGAGTTCTTCTCCAGCATGATCTGATGAATTAGCAATTCCATTTTTTTAAAGAAATGCTTTTTAAAATATTAAGCCCTCATACGACTTACATGAATCTATATAAAACCCACTTTTTAAAAGTTGGTTTCATTAAGTATTTATTGCTATAGTCATTTGCAGTGGGTAATAAAGTGTAATAAAATAATGCGTATACTCAGTTTATTTGGAACAGTCGCCTTTTCATTGTTAGTTTCTCTTTTTTAAAAAGCAGTGAAGAAAAATATAAAGAACAGACAAAAATGAGCCATGGCGTTGTAGTGCAATTAATTTGATATGGTTTGTAGCAGTAGGTTCTGAGATGGTTATGAAAACTATTAACTCTACATGGGGAGGATCTGAATTAGAATGTCCCATAGCATTAGGAGCAGATAGAAATTGGATAAGAATTGAACTTATTAACAAATGGCAAGAGGGATAAATCCAGTGGAAACCCCAGATGTACCATAGAATGCTGTCCTTTTTCCTTTGAAAATTCTGATATTATTCTTTTAATATATTGTTGATGATATAATTTCAAAACAAATTTCTTCGATTTTTCTTGAACCTAGTTTGCCTGGCTTGTAGTATTTCAATACTGCATTGCCCCATATAGAGATTCTCCAATATCTAAAAAAAAAATCTTTTAAAATGATTTTCAGGCCATCTGACACATTAATTCTTCTGGAAAGTAAGAAAAGACTTCAAGAACAATATTACCTTCAAGAGGAAAATTAAGAAGATATAGGGAATCAGGAAAATGTGCAGGGAACTTTGCAATGCAAGAATATAATTAGCTGAAAGGGAATAACTCATCATAAAGTTTAATACAGAACATTTTCATTATAGGCTTAGAGAAATATAAAAAGAGGCATGAAAGAAGTCAACTATAGGTTATGTTCTTGAGATTGCCGTAATAGCTCTTTATGTGCTCATGTTAATTAGAAGAGGCTAAAAGAATGGGAGAAAAGATTATAATATGACTAGAGGACAAATTGTTTGTTGCACTTTCTATAGTGATGAATGGAGGTTGCCATGATAATTGAAAAATAGTCTCAAATGGCAATGCTACCTCAAGGTTCAATAGAAGCTGTATTTATTAAGTGCAAAATCTAATTAGATACACAACATATTCCAATATAGTAATCAAGCAGGGAGGAAAAACCACATACAATTAACTGTGCATCTTATTAGAGGTGAATCAAAGTAATTGAGGCAAATTCACAAATTGTGGTTAGCAAAGAGTTTAACAATATAATATGACTCTTCAAATAAAGGGGACAACTTTATTCACTGGATAATAAATACTATAGGAAAATACTAAGGGAGGAAGCAAAGAAATTATAACGGTTTAGGGTAAAAAAAATCTCTATCTTTTATTGAATTCTGTAAAATTTAATTTTGAACAGATGTACTTATGTCAACAGCAAATTTGCCGTCTTGGGAATATATATTTAAGTGTTTAGGCTACTGGCAAGTCACCTTCACAATGTTTTACTTGTCAAATGCTCTTACTAGCAAAACCTTGAGTGTTTTATATCAAGTACCTAAATTAACATGGAAAACATAAACACAGGCGCACACGCACACACACACGCACACACACACACACTCCCCCATGTAAAAAAAAGGTGAGACAATTTAGGTGAGCTATCATGTCATTTAAGACAGCGTGGAATTTCAGAAATATAAATTCATAAAATAGATTGCAATAAAGCTATATTTAGGTGCTGTGTAAAAGAAAATAGAAAGGAATAGAATTCGTTATTGGCCAAGTGTGATTGGGCACACAAGGAATTTGCCTTTGGTGCATATGCTCTCAGTGTACATAAAAAGACACGATACATTCATCAAGAATCATAAGATACAACACTTAATGATAGTCATAGGGTACAAATAAGCAATCAGGAAACCATCAATATCAATATAAATCAATATAAATCGTAAGGATACAAGCAACAAAGTTACAGTCCTGCAGTCATAAGTAGGAGGAGATGGGTGATAGGAACGATGAGAAGACTAATAGTAATAGTAATGCAGCCTTAGTGAATAGTTTGACAGTGGTGAGGAAATTATTTGTTTAGCAGAGTGATGGCATTCGGGAAAAAAACGTGTGTTTAGTTGTCTTGGTGTGCAGTGCTCTATAGCGTCATTCTGAGAGTAGGAGTTGAAACAGTTTGTGTCCAGGATGTGAGGGGTCTGTAAATATTTTCATGGCCCTCTTTTTGACTCGTGCAGTGTACAAGTCCTCAATGGAAGGCAGCTTGGTAGCCATTGTTTTTTCTGCGGTTCAAGCAAAGGGATGTGAAACCAACGATGGCTAAAGAAAGCCACCAGGAAAAGGTTCCCACGTTTTTCTGCTTGCTAGTCTGAATACAACCATTTGGGAAGGCTGTTGCAAACGCTTGAACTTTCTTTGCATATAGGGCATTTTTAAAGCAATTTAGTACAAAACTGCCTCAATTTTTAAATGTTCTTTGTCCACTTCCTAGCCCTGCCTTTCTTTCAATGTCCCTGCCCTTGACCCTAGAGCTTGTTATGGCTTAACCCTGTTTCCCCTCACAAGAGGTGTTCGTTCTTTGCATTCCTCTTCCAACAAACTGACCAGCTTGCTAGAGTGAATGGTGCCAAGCTATGCTCAAAATATGCATCCAATTCTTTCTCCATCGGGTGCACTAGCTTTAATTGAACAACATTTTGTGCAACAAGTAGGTATTTTTAAAAAATAATAATAATTGGCCCATTATCATCATAATTCGGAAAGCAGTTCCTGTACTTGCAAATGCTTAGGATCGTGTGTTCTTTTTGATTTTTGGAAATGAAAGCCATTGTCATATTAATTATTGAGGAATGAGCTCATACAACCTTATGCATCCGGCTCTTTCAAGATTTATTTTTGGGGCATGATCTTTTTTTTTTTTAGAGGGATGCAAATGGACTGGGCACAGAGCACTGGTAGAACCTTGATAGGTCCTCAATGGAAGGCAGGGTGGTAGTAATGTTAGGGGGGGGGAGGGATTCTCTAACAGAGCACTACAACCTTGAAACCAATTAGACTAAGAGGTAAATGGCTCCTTTTCATGGAGAAAAGAGACAGGTCTAAGATGCTTTCAACTGTATTCCTAAACAGGAACATGTGGATTGGATGTATGGCCTTGTAGACACCTTTTAATTGTATGGTTCTCTATTGAGATATGCACACAAGACCTTTTTGAACTGAAGCATTTAAATAGCTTTTCCTAGTGCATTCTGGTCTTCAGCTCTCTCTCTCTCTGTGTGTGTGTACACATGTAAGATAAAGGTGAAGGTTTCCCTCGCATATATGTTTTAATTTTTCCCAACTCTAGAGGGCAGTGCTTAGTTCCATTTCAAAGCTGAAGAGCCAGTACTGTCCGAAGACATCTCCGTGGTCTTGTGGCCAGCATGACTAAATGCTGAAGGTGCACGAAACACTGTTACCTTCCCACTAAAATGGTCCCTATTTTTTTACTTGCATTTTTAATGTGTTTTCGAACTGCTAGGTTTGCAGAAGCTGGGAGAAGTAACAGGAGCTCACTCCATTACGTGGAGCTAGGGATTCGAACCGCCAAACTGCCAACCTTTCTGATCCACAAGTTCAGCATCTTAGCCACTGAGCCACCGCATTCCTTCTACACACATGTACATGCATGCATATATCTGCATATGTACTCTTTGTGTCTTTGACTGAAGCGTAAGGAACAGCAAGGCTACCGTTTGCTCGAAAGTTTTTTTATCAAGGGAAATAGAGGGACATTCATATCTTTGATCACCACCTGAGTATATAAGCAAAAGAATCCCACACCACAGAATGTAGTGAGTGCATCTTGAGAATATAATCACATATTTTCTCACCTTCACAAGTTATTTCAAAAGCATTTTGTCTTTCATCAGAGAATTGGTAAGAGAAAAAAAAAGATAGGACTTTTTTTTCCCTCCCTCCTGCATTGCAGTGTTTAATTTTAAGAAGTTTATCTCTTCTCTTGTGGTCTGTGTATCTCTTTTCTCATCTTTTCATTTCACTGAGACAGTTCTTAAGGATCAGTTCACCTAACATAGAAATGATATTTCGACTATGTATAATTTACACATTTTAGCACTGAATGGACTATTTTTTTTTAACTCACCAACTTCGAAGTTCCTTTTGAAATCCTTATAGTATTTAGAATTGACTGCAGCTCAAACTTTATCTAGAGCTGTCTGTATAAACATAATGTATGTGTTTGGGTATGCATCCGTGTGTGTGTGTGTGTGTGTATGTGCGCGTGCGCATTCATATTTACAAAAGGGAACATGGATGTAGGGGGATACTCCCTCGTTTAATTTCACATCAGTCTTGTGAAGGATCAGGGACGTGGTGGCTCAATGGCTAAGATGCCGAGCTCGTTGATCAGAAATGTTGGCAGTTTGGCAGTTCAAATCGCTAGTGCCGCGTAACGGCATGAGCTCCCGTTACTTGTCCCAGCTTCTGCCAACCTAGCAGTTCCAAAGCATTTAAAATGCAAGTAGAAAAATAGGAACCACCTTTGGTGGGAAGATAACAGCATCCTGTGCGCCTTTCGCATTTAGTCATGCCGGCCACATGACCACGCAGATGTTCTTTGACTTTGAACCCAAGACGAACACTGTCCCATAGAGTTGTGAACAACTAGCACATTTGTGTGAGTGGAATCTTTACCTTTTTTACCTTGTGAAGGAAATTGGACTAGGAGTTTATAAGCCACCCACAGTCAGTGAGAATAAGACGGTGGCCATGTAAATTTTTTAAAATAAATAAAATTGTGACTAAGAACCTGTTTCACACTATTTTATTAATTGGTCTTGCTTTCCCCCTCTTTGTTATTTATTGAAAAAGAAACTTCTAATAATTTTAATTGCCAATTAACTGAGATGCCTAGACTAAATTTTCAGATTTAGGAATGCTCCTGGTGAATTTATGAATGCATATTTCTATAGACAATAATGCACAAGTGGTTTGCTACTGTGTTCTATTCTGATTTATTTTTGCAGTGTTTTGCTCTAGCCCATTATTATTTTTCTCCCCCACATCTGACCAGAGCATTTCACCAGAATTATCCATCCGTAATTGGTTATCTGACTATCCACTGGTTTTCTTTGCTGGACAGTGGAATGGGTCACTGTGTCCTTCTCAGTGGAATCTTTTTATTTTAAACCATCATTTACGATCTGCCCATCCTAAGTGTAACTGATAGAGAATAAATGCCAATGTTGTAGATAATAACATTTATTATTATAACCCTGCTTATGCTGCCAGGCTTGAAATTTTGGGCTTGGACAACCTGCAACTACGCCACCTATGGTCTGACCTAAGCATAGTACACAAAATTGTCTGCTACAACTTCCTACCTGTCAATGACTACTTCAGCTTCAACCTCAATAATACACGGGAAAACATTAGATACAAATTCAAGGTAAATCCAAACTCGGTTGCAGGAAATTCAGCAACTTCAGCAACAGAGTGGTCAATGGCTGAGTCCATTGTTACTTCCTCAAACCCACATAGCTTCAACCTTAAATTGAGGAGGTTTACACCATTCCTAAGAGGTCCGTAAAGGGGGCGTGCATAAGCGCACCAGCGTGCTTACCATCCCTGTCCTACTATCCCCATTTATTTGTACTCATTTCAGGTCTTCATGTCCATGTTTATACTTATACCTGTTATTTTGTACAAGTTTGACTAACTAAATTAAATTTAATAAATAAATAAATAAATAAATTAAGTAAGTAAGTAAATAAGTTAAGTAAGCAAGCAAGCATCTGGTGATCTTTCAATAAAATGAAATATGTCCATGTTAGTCTTTGACCAGCAAACAGAAACAAAATGATAAAGAGAGACTTTGTAACTTTACTGTCTAAATATTGTAAGGAAAATGACTTTAGAATTAGACAAACATTTCCAGACTGTTTAAAAAGCTATGATATCTCATTTGTGTGTGTGTGTATGTGTGTGTGTGTATGTATGTATATGTATATATGTGTGTGTGTGTGTGTGTATATATATATATATATATATATATATATATATATATATATATATATATATATATATATATATACACACACACACACACACACACACACACACACACACACACACACACACATACATACATACATACATACATACATAGATATAGATAAACAATATCTAATAGTGTTTATAATATTAGTAATGTAATATTTTGAGCTATCTGAAAAGCTAAATGAATAAAAATTAATACTTGGAGATCGAAAACAACAATAAAATAGCTAGGCATAAAGTGTGTGTATGGCCTACTTGGCTGTAGCTGTCAGTCAGGGCTTGGCAAATCTACAGTATACTGAGAAGAAGTTGGCAATGTTCTCTGTTGTACTGGATTGGAATCAGGGGGTTTATGAGGAATAAATTTGATCTGCGAGTCCTTGTAAATCTGGCCAATACTGAGTGAATAAGGATATGGCAGACGTATCTGTACAATGAGGATGAGAAGAGACAATTTTACTGAGCATCTCAGTAATATGTTTATGGAGATTGTCATTCTAGGCAGGGTTTGAATCGGTAGAGACTGTATTGGATGGTTGCTTTGTGAGCTGTTGGTTAGGCCTCTTCATCCTTTTATGTTCCTGTTTAATTTGTTTTTTATTATTTTATTTTTTCCTTAGCTGAGTTTGGTTCTAACAAAAACCTTCCAATCCAACTAAAAAAGATGGAATTACAGTGGGCCAGCAGGAAAGTTCTCTGAACTGGCATATCTAAGCTGTGTAATCCACATAGCTGTGTATCTTAGCTTTTCAAAAAGCAGAAGTATGGAATCTTGACCAGTAGTCGTTTATTACTGGTATGAATTAGTTAATTTAAAACCAACTACATTGGTTTGCCACATTACATCCCTTCATTAGACATGATAGCAGTGTTCCAATGTCTCAGGGGTTGCCACAAAGAAGAGGGAGTCAAACTATTCTCCAGGGCACCTGAGGGTAGAACAAGAAGCAATGGGTGGAAACTAAATCAAGGAGAGAAGCAACTTAGAACTGAGGAGAAACTTCCTGACAGTTAGAACAATTAAACAATGAAACAGCTTGCCTCCAGAAGTTGTGAATGCCCCAACACTGGAAGTCTTTAAGAAGATGTTGGATAGCCATTTGTCTGAAACGGTATAGGGTTTCCTGCCTAGGCAGGGGGTTGGACTAGAGGACCTCCAAAGTCCCTTCCAACTCTGCTATTGTATTGTGTTGTATTGTATTATTATTTTTAATTACTTGTATTATTTTAGTGTTATATTACCCTGAGTTTCGATCCTGCTTAGTTTCCAAATTCAAACAAGGCTGACCAGCGTTTATGACTTGTTCATATGCGCTACATGAAGTCAGCTTTAAGAGGAATGGGAGAAATATTCATTTTTATTAAACTTGTAAAACAAAGGAAAAATGACTTTAAAAATAACGCTTAATGCAGGTATCTATGTGAACAAAAGATGTTGTTTGCTTAAGTACATTTAAAAGAGGAGGGCTGAATTATGCAAATGAATTCAAAATGATTATTCAAAGCTCTGCAATATAATTTTGAAGGAGTAGATGCATTTCACATTATGAACCGAAAATAAAACCACGGTATGCCATTTTAGTAAAAAAACCTGGTGATTATTCAGGTACTATGCCCACCAGCTTCATTCTTATAAAAAAAAATAAACAATATTTCATGTTCACAGACTCTACCACATTATCCCATGTTAATAAAAACAAATTGCTACACAAACACATCCACTGAAGACATGTTGATTATGCTGCTATACATTTATGGATGAAATAACTAGCTTGTAACAGCTCGAAGGTGATCCAGAGGCACAAATTTTGGAGTAACATCAGGTAATTCAAACCCTGTGTATGCTGTTAAAACTCATCAAATTAATCTACTGCAGAGATTTCTTTAAATTGGCATAAAATACTGCACATCCTCTTCCTGGGAGGTAGAATCTATTTCACTTCAATCTGTTTATTGCAACTACTTTTATGGTTTGGAATAAAGTTTTCTAGATTGAAATGGAAATTTTATTGCATGGAACCCAAATAGAAAAATAACTATTCAACAGTGGTCAGATCTAGTTACAAAGGACATCAATAGTCCTCTGTAAGGAAGTGTAGCATGTCCCTCTTTTTTCTTATTTCATCTACCATCAATTAATTTTTCTGTTCTTTTTAGCTAAGCCAGCTGTTCATGTATTTAAGAGGATGTTCTTCCTGGATTACATTCTTTATGACAAGTGGGTAAATAATCGATAGTTCTATCTTATTGACTTGTTGGTTATTCTTAATGGTCAAAACCCTTCTGTGTAACTGCCGATGCACTGTGTGCCAAGGGTGATGAATCACTGTTTGACATCTGCAGACAGATTTGGCAAATATATGTAGGTTCTTCATGAAACTTTAATATGTTATTGTCTAGGGTAATAGGTCACATGGAGAGCTTGTACATTTTCCAGTTCTGTTGGACAATATTTTTCCAGATATGCTCCCATTCAAAGCCCTGTTCCTACTATAGAATTTCAAAAGCAAGAGGGAGCTCTCTCTTGTAATCAATTCAGTAGTCATACCTCTTAATACCTCTTCTTTTGCCTCTTGATGGTAAATAATGAACAATAACTAAATCAAAAATGAAAAAGAAAGACCCATAGGATTCCTCACAGCGTATGCACTTACCCCAGGGTAAGTGCTTAGCAAGGGTGCTATCCGGGGGGTGGGCTGTTGGGGATTTACAGGGATCCGGGACAACCTCTAGCTAAGATTCTCTGCAGTTTGGGCAACCCCCAAATACCACTCCTGGCTGCCCCTCCCCGCATCCCCCCCTCCCAGGAATCTCCATGTGGCCTCTTTTTGGATGCAGGTAAGTGTAGGACATGCACAGAGGCTCAGGGAAGGCAAAAAATTCAGTGGAAGTTCAAGAAGGCCAGAGATGGTCCCATTTCTGGCCTCCGGAGCCTGGGGAAGGTGAAAAAACACCCCCCCCAAGCTGTGGTGCAGGAGGCCGACTAGGCCATGCCCACCTAGCAACCGGGTAGAGAACCCCTTGGTAAACTTTTTGAAGCCCACCACTGGCTATGAAATCCATTTTGGAAATTTCAGCAAAAATAGTAAATCTTCATTTGACATTATCATTATTTGCGAGAACATTCTTGGATCAAACTCAACTCGTGTGTGTGTGTGTGTGTGTGTGTGTTTTCATCTTACAAAACAGAGACCATGCACAGACCTAAATGGTGAGTTTTAAGCTTCACAAAGTTTGTTGACAGCTTTTGAACTTCCCTGGTTTTCTGACACAGAATTATTATTTCACCATTGGTAATTGTGTTGTCGATTTTGTTTCACTTTGCCCAGTGAACAAATTAGCTTAAAAGCATCACAAGCATCTATGTTGCTTCCCAAGTCCCCCAAATTTATACGGTATGTAGGGATGGAGTTTAAAAGCAAATTAAAAAAAAAAAGAAACAAAACGACTGCCATTGAAGAGTGGGAAAGAACACACAGCCGGCCAGGGAATTGGCGAAAAGAAAAGATGGAGCCGTGAATCAAGGCAGCAAATCAGAGAAACCACAAGGAGACTCCAAAATTATTGTGATAAGTGTGTTTCAGAACAAGAACGTGCTTCCTCAGGGGTCTCATTGGAACTCTGTTACAAAGCTCTTAGTCATCGTGAAGAAGATACAACCCCGAGCAATGAGAATAACATTCCCAAGCATGACTCTGGTAGGCTGGAGGTCTCACCAATTTGACAGACCTAAGCACCGTTAAAACCAGCAGAGAGTAAAGCAGATTTCACATAATTGTGTCTGGGATGAAATTTACACTGGAGAACTTAACCAGGAAATGTTTGTACTCCAGGAAACGAAATCCCTTTATTGAAATGCTTGTGCCTTTTTCTTGATGTTGAAATCATAATGCAATTATCCATTGGTTAGTTTGTTTATTTATTAAATTTATACACTGTCCATCTTACCTTTGAAGGCTTTTTATTAGATGATAAAATGATACACATAAAAACAATGTTGCTGGAGCAGACTCCTGTAAATCCCTTGGATTCAACCGGTCAGTCCTACGGGAGATCACCCTGCTTGCTCTTCAGAAGGCCAGATCCTGAAGATGAAACTCAAATACTTTGGCCACCTAATGAGAAGGAAGAACTCACTGGAGAAGAGCCTCATGCTGGGAAAGATTGAGGGCAAAAGAAGAAGGGGATGGCAGAGAATGAGGTGGCTGGATGGAGTCACCGAAGCAGTCGGTGTGAGCTTAAATGGACTCCGGGAGATGGTAGAGGACAGGAAGGGCCTGGAGGAACGTTGTCCATGGGGTCACAATGGGTCGGACATTACTTCGCAACTAACTACAACAATAAAAACAGTTAAAATTAGTGAGAATTAAATAGGAAACAAATGTAAAAAGTTCCCTTTCTGTTGTATCCAAACTCTAGGTCAGGATGCTCATCTCCATTTCTTGGCTGAGAAAACCAATGTTGTCTGAAGACAGTTTCCATAGTCATGTGGCCAGTATGGCTGTATGCCAAAAGCACACAGAAGGATGTGGTACCTATTTACCTACCTGCATTCACATGCTTTTGAACTGCTAGGTGTACAAGAGCTGGGGCAAGTAATGAGAGCTCAACACATTGTGCAAAGCTTGGGTCTTAAACCCAGGTGTCAGCTCTCCAGTTGACCAGCTCAGCATCTTTACGGCTGAACCATCGTGCCCCCTAAGAATTTAACTCTAAATTAAATAGAGACTGAAAATCAAAGGGACAGACAGCAAAGGTGTGAGGTTTTCTTTTTTTATTCCATCAACCACTTCCAGTGTAAAATGTCTCCATTGGATCCCCAAGTCAGCTCCTGAAAACCAAGAGGATGGGGGTGGGAGCCTCACCTCTTATATGGTAGAATGTTCCAAAGAACCAATTCAGAAAATCATTCTCATTTGATTCAGGTGCCCAGATGAATTAATCCTTGGTTGATTTGATTCAGATTTCTAAATACAGTACATGCACATGGACATAAAATCCAAGGTTGGTGCATGTGCCAAAGAGTCCAAAGCCATCAAACTGACCAGAAGGCATTTCATTCCATTTGACTTTTTGATTCAGAAAGTTATTTTGATTTAGCAATCTGGCTTGATTGCCTTCATACTGTCTCAGTAGGGAGCATAGTGATTTTATAATCATCTTAAACCCAATAAAGACTAAGAAAAAAAATGTAGTTCAAGCAAGTCAGGCATTTTAAAAGTTCAAAATAAAATATTTGACCTTAGCATGCATTTGACCTTAACATACATACATACATACATACCAGGGGTGGGTTCCTGCCAGTTCTACCCTCTTCTATAGAAGAGGTTCCACAAATCTACAGTGCCATTTAGAACCGGTTCCAGCTCCCTCCCCCCACCCATCCGCACATCATCAAGATGAAGAGCGAAAGGAGGAATTCTGGGAGTTGAAGTCCACAAGTCTTAAAGCTGTCAAGTTTGAACACCCCTGGTTTTTTTTTTCCTCTAAAGGGTTAGGGGTGCAAGGGTCTTGTAACTTGACAGCTTTAAGACTTGCGTGCTTCAAATGCCAGAGTTTCTGCGCCAACATTTTGGTTGTTAAGCAAGAGCGTTGTTAAGTGAGTTTCACCACATTTTACAAGTTGACCACACCCACCCAGTCACATGAGTGCCAAGCCACCCCCACTCGGTCACATGGCCAGCAAGCCACTCCCACAAAGCAGGCCACACCTAGAGAAGAGGTTCTAAAAAAATTTGAAACCCACCACTGATATATGCATGCATGCATGCATGCATGCATACATACATACATACATACATACATACATACATACATACATACATATATATATATATATATATATATATATATATATATATTAAGCACAAGCACTGCCTCTCCCCATATTGATGGGGAAGCATAAATTGAAACTATACAAATGGATCCAAGGGGAACAGAACATACAATACATTAATTTGTGTAATTATCTCTTTAGTCAATGTATGTGTCTGTATATAGCAATAGCACCTAGACTTATATACCACTTCACAGTGCTTTACAGCCCTGTCTAAGCAGTTTATAGGGTCAGCATATTGCCCCCAACAATCTGCGTTCTCATATATATATCAAATCCCTTCATTTGTGCATAATTGGTGCTTGAACTTATATTGTATATGGATTTCTTTTCCTTCCTTCTTTCCTCCAATTCTACTCAGTGAGATGGAATTAATTTTTGCTTTTTATCTATCAAAAATGAAAAATAACAACACTGTTAAAAGATCTGGGTACTTGTTTTTTTTTTTCCTTACATCATACAGCTTTCATGACTGGTTTGTGTTAAATCTAAGGAAAGAAATCTCAAATTCATCCCATTAAATTTAAAAAAAAAATGTATTTTTGGAAGAGTAACCATGCAGCAAAGCTTCAGAGGGCTGCAAAGATCTGCCATAGAAAATAGTAAAATCAGGAGTACCGCCTTCCATTGTCTACAAGAATCTTTTAAAATATGCCTAAAGAAATGTAAAAGAAAATCTCCGAAAATAATATTGGAAAATATGAGCCATCCTTTGCAGGATTAAGAAGAATTTGACAAATTTCAAGGGAGATTTTTACTCAGCATGATTTTTTTTCTCCTGCTGTTGATTCCATTCCTTCCAGCTGTGCTTTCTTCACTGCGGCAATCCCAAGCTTATTCTGTCAATAACTTTTGTTGATTCTGCTTGGCAGATCCAGGAAGGGGACACTTACATCTGATGGAAAATAGATGATATTGAAGGAAGAGGAGACCATCCCCCCCCCCAGTATTTTCCTGCTTTCTCCGTTGTTTGAGTTGAATGCCATTTATGCTGGTGACTGATTTCTCTTCTCTTTCCCAGTTTAATGCCAAATCAAAGATGTACAATGCTTGGATAATCAATATAAACTGACGTTATGATACAGAAACCCCTTTGCATAAGTTAAAGTGACAGATATGTAACAGGTCCCATAAAATAGAGTCACAGCATGACATAATATTTCATGGCACACTGGAAATGACATGGAGTACACTAATTACTGTCCTCCCTGAAACTTTAAATACCAGTTTCATGTATACATTTGACTAAACATTTTTGATCTAATGATGTGCCTTTTGAGAGAAGTGTGGTTATAGAATTAGGAAGCGGCACAATGATTGATTTATTCCTGTTCCATAAGTACTGAATAATATCAAGAACTAATGAGTTGAATCAAAAAAAAGCTGATGGCTCTTGAAAAATCTGTTATATAAATTGGCTGCAATCCAGTGGTTCCAGCTGTGATTCCAGAGCCATGCACACGGAAGTCGTTCTCTTCTATAAGAGAGCTACACTGACCATGTGCCATGGGAAATCCTCATGCCCAGTTTCAGCATGTCCTCACAACAGGAGAAAGGGAAATTATGCCTTATTTGGACAACTAGGAAACATATGCTAAAAGACTGAATGATGCCTCCAAAACTCAAGCATTCATGCTTTCAAATTATGTTCCATGTAGAAAATAAGACAGAGACATAGATTGTGTAATTTGCACATGTATTTTGTACAAGTGGGAAGGAAAATGGGTTGGGATTCCATATTTCTTCTTAAATAATTCATTGGTTATCTGAAGAGAACTTTGGGGAGAAGCCGTGAAAGCTAGAACTCAAGCAGATTTGAATTTGGGTGAAGGAATATTTGTAAGAAATCCAGAACCTCTGATAAGTAAATGACAGAACATCCTGGAAAAAAGTCTGTCTAATGCAGTCATCCCAAAGGTGCTTTTCAAATGGACTTTCTTGGTTTTTTTCCCTTTCACCTCTCATCCAAGAAACTTCTTCAATTCTTGGATGAGAAGCAACACTTTTTCAAGGGAAAAAAAAAACTAAGCCCACTTGTCTTTTGAAAAGTCCCTTTGGGACAGCCACATATACAGACTTTCTTTGTCATTTAGCAATAGCAATTGCACTTAGACTTATATACCACTTCAGAGTGCTTTATAGCCCTCTCCAAGCAGTTTACAGAATCAGCATATTGCCCCCAACAAACTGGATCCTCATTTTATTCCATTCTCCGTGTTCTCGGATCAGGAGGAGGATGGTCCTTGCTCATCACCTGAGCTCTGTCTCTCATTTTCATCTGCCCTTGTTCCTCCCTGTCTACAAGCTCTAATAAACCTGAAATGCTTTGGCCTCACTGGCTTCCCTTCCCCATTTTCCTCCGCAGCCAATGAAGCTGTCCCCTCCATCTCTGTATATAGCTCTAAGAGACTTCAGGGATTGTAGTAGGATCTCTTAATGACAGAATTTCCAGTCTCAATTGACATCTAAATTGGTGACCACCTGAATAGGACATGGGAATTTGGACCATCAAGTCTATTTGGTTGAACCACTGTGATTTCTCTTTGTTATGTTACATCTTGTTCCTCTTATTGTACTATTTTTTAACACTGTGGCCTGAAAAATATATAATTCTGTATCTGAATATGAATAGACAATTATAGAAAGTTCTTTTTTTGCTTATTATGCTGAAGTCTTTCCTGAAAGAAGCCTTATGGTCTGCAGTCACCAATTCTATGATAATGGGAATTCACAGGGGAATAGAAACAAGCATCAATTAACTTTTTCCCTTAGAACATTAATTGGAAGAATAGTTTTATGGTGCATAAAAACTGTGTGTCTGAAATGTTAGATATACGCTCCATTTCCTCTTTTAAATAGAGAACATACATTTTCATGTCTGCTGTACGGAAATCGGTGAAACAGCCCAATTTATTAACAGTTCAGCTACTTGCAGGAACAAGTATTTATACTTACATTAAAAGTAGGGTTCCCAGCCATTTCAAGTTTTAATTTTAGGCAATTAATCAACAATGTTTTAATGGAATGATTAAAATTAAGTGCATTTGCATATTATCAAACTTCCTCTTGCAAACAATTTATGGATGAACATGTGGAAAAAATGGAATGGGCTCTAGGGAGAGATTGATTTGTCTGATGCTACAAGCAGAGGCTGGGTGTAGAAAATATAAATTGAGGAATAATAGGAAAAGAGAAGGGAGTTTGAACTGCAGTGTGAAGCACAACTAGAATTAGTGTCTCAAGTCCTTGGCAAAGGTTGGTACCACCATGAGGAATATTCTGAACCAAGAATCTCTTGGACATGGTGCTTTCTTTACTGGTAAATCTTTTTATTTGCATTCTGTAAATAAGGGAAAATGGATATGGTGGCTCAAAGGGACGTGGTGGCGCAGGGGCTAAGACACCGAGCTTGTCGATCAGAAAGGTCAGCAGTTTGGCGGTTCAAATCCCTAGTGCCACGTAATGGAGCTCCCGTTACTTGTCCCAGCTTCTGCCAACCTAGCAGTTTGAAAGCACGTTAAAAAATGCATGTAGAAAAATAGGGACCACCTTGATGGGAAGGTAACAGCATTCCGTGCACCTTCAGCATTTAGTCATGCCGGCCACATGACCATGAAGAAGTCTTTGGACAGCACTGGCTAGAGGTGGGAACAACTAGCACATATGTGTGATGGGAACCTTTACCTTTAGGGCTACTTAATTATTTCTTATGCACACATAGAGATTCCAAAAATACAGCAATTGCGAAGTACCTACATGCTTTTTAAACATTTAATGTTTCAATCTAAAAAATGATAATACCTAGGTCTATAGAGAGAGCACTGAGTTTTTATTGCAGTCATAGGACAGGATGAGTAAAATAATTGTATCTCCGCTACTATGTGTTTACCAGGAAATGCAGTGGTGCTCAACACACACAAGCAAATCAAAGATGATGGAAGGCAACTTTAACTTATCTCTCTATTCAGAAATGATGTTCAGAAAAATGACTTATCCAGTGCACAATAAATTTACAAACCATGCTGCCATTCAATGCGAGGCCTGGGGGGAAAAAATTCTGTAATAAACCCCAGTCAGATGAAGACAATGGGATTTCTGTATGTCCTGTGTAATTTAATACAATACAATACAATAGCAGAGTTGGGGGGGACCTTGGAGGTCTTCTAGTCCAACCCCCTGCCTAGGCAGGAAACCCTATACCATTTCAGACAAATGGCTATCCAACATCTTCTTAAAGACTTCCAGTGTTGGGGCATTCACAACTTCTGGAAGCAACTTCTGTTCCACTGATTAATTGTTCTAACTGTCAGGAAATTTCTCCTCAGTTCTAAGTTGCTTCTCTCCTTGGTTAGTTTCCACCCATTGCTTCTTGTTCTGCCCTCAGGTGCCTTGGAGAATAGTTTGACTCCCTCTTCTTTGTGGCAACCCATGATATATTGGAACAGTGCTATCATGTCTCCCCTAGTCTTTCTTTCTCTTAAGCTAAACATACCCAGTTCCTGCAACCGTTCTTCGTATGTTTTAGTCTCCAGTCCCCTAATCATCTTTCTTGCTCTTCTCTGCACTCTTTCTAGAGTCTCCACATCTTTTCTACATCGTGGCGATTTAGCTCCCCTTCCTTCAAATTCCATAATTATGCTTTGTGCTCAATTCAAGAATTATATAGGTCTTTTTGTGAGAATATGCTACCTTATTTATAAGTGAGCCAGGTTTTTATGAACCTATCAAGTAAAAAAAATATATCTGTCCTTTGGGTGCTAGAAATTGAATTTTCCAGTATGATCATGTGTGGGGTTGAATTCACTATATTCACTGCAGCAGTGAGGAGCTAAAAAGAAAAGTGCTTTATAGACTCCTGTATTTGTTTGTGATGGTGATAACCTATCTTATTTTGGTTATCAATATGTCCAGATAAAGTGGGGAAATATTCCTTAATAACTTTTGAGCTGTAGTAGGCAATGAGGAATGGAGATGCAGGCTTCAGATCTTATCACACTTTCCAAGAAGTGGAACTGCAAAATGTTAGACTGTGTAGAATATGATCTACCCAGTTGAATATTTATCCTAAAACTTTGCTAATAGATATAGAAATGTAGGTGGGAAAATTGCAGGTTATATAATTTGACTTGTTTCTGTAAGACACATGCATGCAAACTTTTCTCCATACATACACCTCCGCTCCTTCCGACAGAAACTTAAGACCCACCTGTTCCAATTAGCTGGCCTGGCTGATTTATAGTCCCACTTTCAACCTCCTGGCAAACACCTTATTTTGGGAATTTTTAAGGGTAATTTTAATTTATATTCGAATTTTAATCTATTATTGTACAGTGCATATCCTACCTCCTCCGTCTATTTATGTATATCTATCTATATTTTTGTATCTACGTTGTTTTAATATGACTGTACACCGCCCCGAGTCCTGTTTAGGAAAGGGTGCGGTCTATAAATTAAAGTTTATTATTATTTTATTATTATTATATGATGAATGGTTGCAGGAATGGGGTATATCTAGTTTAATGAAAAGAAGGACTGGGGTGACAATATTTGCGGAACTGCCATAAAGAAGAGTGAATCAACCTATTATCCATAGCACCTGAAGGTAGGACAAGAAGCAATGAAAACTAATCAAGGAGAGAGCCAACCTAGAACTAAGGAAACATTTCCCAACAGTTGCAACAATTAGTCAGTGGAACAACTTGCCTCCAGCAGTTGTGGATACTCCAGGATTGGAAGTGTTTTAAGAAATATTGGACAACCAATTGTCTAAGATGGCGTAGAGCTTTCTGCTTGAGCAAGGAGTTGGACAAGAGGACCTGCAAAATCCTTTCCAACTCTGTTGTTCTGTTAGGTAAAGATAAAGGTTCCCTTTGCACATATGTGCTAGTCGTTCCCGACTCTAGGGGGCAGTGCTCATCTCCGTTTCAAAGCCAAAGAGCCAGCACTGTCCGAAGACATCTCCATGGTCATGTGGCCGGCATGACTAAATGCCAACAGCGCACGGAACGCTGTTACCTTCCCAGTGGTTCCTATTTTTTCTACTTGCCTTTTTACATGCTTTCGAACTGCTAGGTTGGCAGAAGCTGGGACAAGTAAGGTGAGCTCACTCCATTACGCTGCGCTAGGGATTTGAACTGCCAAACTGCCGACCTTTCTGATCAACAAGCTCAGTGTCTTAGACACTGAGCCACTGCGTCCCAGGGTTATTCTGTTATTTCATCCCAATTATTTAAATAAAACCCATACACTGTAATACTAACTTTACAAACAATGAGTTGGAGGGAAACTCCTTGTTGCTTTAACATTGGAGCCAGTCAGTGCTTTGGATTCAATTCCAAAATTAGAATCCATTCAGTTTATACCATTCAGAATTGCAGATATATAGATCTTATCTGGAATTCCTTAAAACACATGTACCTTTTCTCAGGATCATGCTGGTAGCTGCAGTTGATATTGCTGCTTTAATGAGCTACAAAAAAGTGTTATAGCTGCACTCTGTTATAGGATATATTAATGGTCAGATAATGAGGGTTAAAAAATTGCACTTGGCGGGATACCTAAGAAATATGCATGTGAAAGATATATCAAGGTACAAAGCCAGCTAAATTATGAAAGGATTGAGAATTTTTGAACACATTTTTTCCCGATTAAATTCTCACACTCTTTATGGTCATGGAAGAGTCATGGTAAAGAACAGCTTGATCAGATGGGTAACTATCAGCCTTTGATAAATGACCATGGCAAGATCTGTGAACCAACGTAATGCACCAATCAAGTTGAAGTAATCCAGCATTACAAAAGAGAGCTGGAAGGCAGAGAAATATAAGGCTGGTCTTCTATTGCTCCCATCAAGATTCATTTTGAAGAACATCTAAGAACACTTCTCCCATTTTGTCATCTAGACAATATCTGATTTAACAGGTTGGAAGGGACCTTAAATGTCTTCTAGTCCAACCTCCTGCTCAAGCAGGGGACCCTACACCATTTCAGACAAATGACAATCCAATCTCTTCTTGAAAGTCTCAAGTGATGAAGCTCCCACAACTTTCCAGGGCAAGCTTTTCCATTGGTTGATTGTTCTCACTGTCAGAAAGTTCCTCCTTATTTCTAGGTTGAATCTATCCTTGGTCAGTTTCCATACATTATTTCTTGTCTGGCCTTCAGGTACTTTGGAAAATAGTTTGACTTCTTTCTTTCCTGTGGCAGTCCCTCAAATATTGGAAGACTGCTACCATGTCTCCCCTGGTCCTTCTCTTCACTAGATTATCCATGCCCAGTTCCTGTAACCATTCTTCATATGTTTTAGTCTCCAGTCCCCTAATCATTCTGGTTGCTCTTCTCTGCACTCTTTCTAGAGTCTCAACATCTTTTTTTATAGTGTGGTGACCAAAACTGGACGCAGTACTCTAGGTGTGGTCTTACTAGGGCTTTATAGAGATATATTAAAATCTCTTGTTTTGTTGGTTGGCATTCATCGAGTTTATTCCAATAAAATATTATAAATTGAATAGAAGAGGACAACTTCTTTTGTATCAAGTCCTGTGTGGAATAGATTTAATGTACTGTGTAGTTTATTTCTAAGTGAAATGAGAAAGTTCTACTCTTAATACTGCAAAAAGGCACTTGATTGAGGAAGACTGTCCGGAAATTAGACATTTTACAAAACATGAGTAGAATTTCCTGACCATGCAACCAAATTCTGGAATTCAAAACTGCTCAAGGCACCTGTTTTAATTTCCATCTTTCTTATGTGTTATTGATCATCTCTAAACTAAATAAATACCGAGAATAATTGCCTCAGCAGGTGTGCTTAGCTATTATACTCCAGGTGTCAGTGAAAGTGTCTTCCAAGGGACTCTGTTTTCCAGTTTCTTAGTCCAGAAATCCATATTCATTTCGAAACCAAAATAAATGTGTGGCCTTTGGATTGTTTTCCAAAATCCTTTTATGGTCTGCTTTTTTCTCTTGTCAATGTGCCCTAGTTTTCCTCTTTTAAATGTGGAATATTCTTGTTTTTTGAAAGCAGACTTGACCAGAATGTAAGGCTTCTTTCAGTTTCAAAACAGTTTCTCTATTTTCTTAATCCTCTGGAAATAGGCACATTTCAATAGTGGACATAATCCACCATCACATTCTGTTTCTACTTGCTCCAAATGTGAAAACATTATGCCAGAAAATATACATCCTCGGGAAGCTCAGAGGCGGTGTGAATTTTCTCAAACAATTTCCTACCTAGATATTGACAGATTCAATTCTGTTACCTTTGAGAATGGAACAATATCAAGCATTTTGAAATACTTGGTGACACTATATGTTTTTATATTGGAAATATCTCGGATAGGAGTGGTAAGCCTTTCTTTCTTATCTCAATAAATTATATTTGTTCAAATGGCCAATTGTCAGAGATTCTGGGAAATACATATCAGTAATATTTGGATTCTTCTCGTCCAGTTTCGTGTCTAAAGTCCACCTTAAGAAGTCTAAAGATTTAGGATTTAGAGTCCTGAAGAAAAAGACTCCATTGTATAATTTGTAAGGAACAAAGTTTTATGAGGTCTTCCTAAAATATGTAAGCTAGTGAGATCAGCTGTTTAAAAAATAGCATCATATTTATTCAAATATTGCTATAAATTGATCAATTGATTGCATCAGGCAATGCTTATGTGTCAATCATTATTCATGCATTCCATTAAGTCAAATCATAGCTTGCATGCCACCAACAATGTTTACAGCATGCTGAGTGAAACTCAAACAAACCATGTTAATAAATAATGATCTATTCTACGTTATTAGTCTTCTTTCTTTTGTCCTTCTACAAACCTACTACTTTATTATTTTGCTGTGTTTTTATTGCATTATACCACAAAGTGAGAACCTTTGGCATATGTTACATCTATTCCATCACTAAGCAATGGCTTTTCCCTGTGGGGTTGCTTAAATTTAGGTTCTTATGGCATTGCCATTTGGAAAGATTAAGCTAATATAAGTGATAAATCACTACTTATGTGGCAAATATAACTAAGGCAGATGGTTAAAATTTGCTGCACCATTCTAAATGGACATCTTTTTGATATGCTGAATAAAACAGTTGGGTGTGATCTATAATTTAATCACCGACATCCCTGACACAATCAGGAGGGGAGGAAAAAGAATAACAAGAAATATACATTTCATAAATACTGTCAGAGAAGTCAGAAAACATAAAAAGGGAGATGAAATACTTGCTTTTTTAAAAAAGAAAATGAAAAGTGGATTAAAAACAATCTTTCCGAATTTAAAATATAAAAGCATAAACCTGTATAAGTGCACAACTTTCCACTTGTATTAGAGAAACCGTAAAACGATTCATCTGTTTAATGATATTATCCATTTCCTAACTTACTTAGTTGACTAGGCGTATTCGTTTCTTTCTGAAATGCGCAACCTGGAAGTAAGCATTTTTTTTTTTATGGAGTGTTTATGGATTAGACAGAGAGAAAGATTCCGAGGAGAAATTTCCTGACAGTTAGAACAATTAATCAGTGGAACAGCTTGCCTCCAGAGGTTGTGAATGCCCCAACACTGGAAGTCTTTAAGAAGATGTTGGATAGCCATTTGTCTGAAATGGTATAGTGTTTTCTGCCTAGGCAGGGGGTTGGACTAGAAGACCTCCAAGGTCCCTTCCAACTCTGCTATTCTATTGTATTCTCTGGCTATTTACTTTTCCATGAGTCAGTTATCACTTAAAGAGCTAAAGCTAGAAAAAAAATGCTAAAGGAGGTTATACTGATCAGTCAATTCAGGTCCACCTTGCTATTTTTTTCTTAGTGCGGGTATGACTGCCACTATAATGTTTCATAATCTAAAGCAGGCCATAAAACACTTTAAATGAACTGTTTGATTCAGATGCAACATATACATGTGTACATACATATTGTACATGCATGCATACATACATACATACATACTTACATACATACATACATAATAGCAATAGCACTTAGACTTATATACTGCTTCACAGTACTTTTACAGCCCTCTCTAAGTAGTTTACAGAGTCAGCATATTGCCCCCAAACAATTCGGGTCCTTATTTTAACCCACCTCGGAATAATGGAAGGCTGAATCAACCATGAGCCTGGTGAGAGTCAAACTGTCAAATTGCAGGCAGCCAGTAGTCAGCAAAAGTAGCCTGTAGTACTACATTCTAACCACTGTGCCACCACGGCTTATATATATAATAACCATAATGCATATATAAGGAGTCCTGGTGACACAGTGGTTAATGTACAATATTGCAGGTTCATTCTGCCCACAGCCTGGAGTTCAATCCTGAAGGGGCACGCGGTTGACTCAGCCTTCCGTCCATCTGAGGTCAGCAAAATGAGGATCCAGATTGTTGGGGGAAATATGCAAATAGTGCTCTACCTTGTAAGTGTCACAGAGAGTGATGTACAGCGCTATAGGGCAGTATATAATCCTAAAGGCTATTGCTACTACTTAGTATGCAACTATTGCTACACACTAAGTTGTTGTCGTCACACCTATTAACAGCTTCTGAACTACAAGAGAAATCTTGACCCAACAGTCCTCTGTTGTAAATAGATAGCATGGCTCATTTTCAGGAGCTTTGTCTTTTAAAGAAGGGGCTCATCCTGCCCTTGTAGGTTATCTTCAGTATTGCCTGGCTTGGCCATCTGTTCCATTAGAAATTGTACATCTACACGGGCTTCTTGAATCTATTCTTCTGCTGGTGTGTCTCTTTTGGAGTCCTTATCCTGATTGTTTCATTATTTGGGGGCTTGTGGCCTCTGGAGCTCAGTCTCCATTGCTAAACATACCACTGTGAAGGGTGAAAGTAGCTAAAGGCAGCCCCATGGGTGGCAAAATATATTCATACACTAGATACTATATTTCAGGTGAAATATATTTTCTCTTCTCTTTTTTCTCACATTATTTTTAGCATTGTGTGGAAATTTTAAGTATGTTTAAAAGTAAAGGTAAAGGTTCCTTTCACACATATGTGCTAGTCGTTCCCGACTCTAGGGGGCGGTGCTCATCTCCAATTCAAAGCCGAAGAGCCAGCACTGTCCAAAGATGTCTCCATGGTCATGTGGCCAGCATGACTAAATGCCAATGGCGCACGGAACACTGTTACCTTCCCACCAAAGGTGGTCCCTATTTTTCTACTTGCATTTTTACATGCTTTTAAACCGCTAGGTTGGCAGAAACTGGGACAAGTAATGGGAGCTCACTCCATTATGCGGCGCTAGGGATTTGACCTGCCGACCTGCCGACCTTTCTGATTAACAAGCTCTGAGCCACCGTGTCCTTATATGCAGTATACAGAGATGCATATTATGTAAACCACCAGTGATTAACCTTCTCGCCTCTGAGGCTGCACCTGATTTTGCAATAACTTTTTTATGCTTTAAAACAAATAAAAATATAGAGAAATATAGAGAGGAAGTAAAGATACAGGAAGAATAAAGACGTCATAAGCAATCCAAAATCATAGCCATAATGTATAGAAATAAAAGGATTTATGGCTGGATTACCAGCCGAAATTCATTATTCCTGACGTCTATAACAAATGAGTATACATGTTGTCTTAAAAGAAAAACAATTTACTTTTGGAGACAGTGCTTATCCTATGTTTCTTATGCTTCGCTAAGTGCTTCAGTTCTTAAAGTAATATTGCCATCAATGTAAATTAAAAACTTGTATAATAGTTTCCCAAGAGTACGCAACTAGGATGTTATGATAAGCAGGAGTATTATGTAATGCAATATTATATAACTTCATAATTCAATATATTGCTAGGCTAGGAAAGATGAAGAAAACAAGTTTTCTTTCCACATATTCAGTGGCATTCACGATAGTCATCAATACTTACTTACTTATTTATTTATTTATTTATACTTGTTTTGTCAAGCGTATCTAAGATAATAGATATAAGTATATACAATATTATGAATATATGAAATGGATACCAATAAATGGGGTTGTTAGGGGAGGGACTTTAGGCACGTCGGTGCACTAATACACACCCCTTGCAGTCCTCTTAGGAATGGGGTGAGGTCAACAGTTGATAGTCTAAGGTGAAAGTTGTGAGGGGTTGAGGATATAATAATGGAGTCAGGTAGAACATTCCAGGTGTTGACTCTGCACTGACTCTTCACTCCGTAGCTGAAGTTGTATTTTCTGCAATCGAGTTTGGTACGGTTTACCTCAGGTTTGTGTCTGTTGTGTGCTTGTGTATTGTTGTTGTTGCAGCTGAAGTAGTCATTAACAGGTAGAACATTGTAGTAGATTATTTTATGTACTACACTTAGGTCAGACCAAAGGCAGTGTAGTTCTAAGTTGTCTAAGCCCAAAATTTCAAGTCTGGTGGCATAAGGGATTCTGTTGCGAGCAGAGGAGTGGAGGACTCTTCTCATGAAATACCTCTTGACTCGCTCGATTGTATTAATGTCCGATATGCAGTGTGGATTCCAGGCAGACGAGCTATATTCGAGAATTGGTCTAGTAAAGGTTTTGTCTACTCTGGTTAGTAGTTCAGTGTTACCAGAGAAGAAGCTATGTAGGATTAGGTTAACAACTCTTGGTGCCTTTTTGGCAATGTTGTTACAGTGGGCTCTGGCATTTAGATCACTAGACATGAGTACTCCTAGGTCCTTGACAGAGTGAGGGTCATCTACAAGGCTGTGTCCACTCAGCTTATATTTTGTGTTCTGATTTTTCCCCCCGATTTGGATGATATCAAAACTAAGAGAAGTTTCTTCAAGCATACTCTAAAGCAATGGTTCTTAATCTTTTCTTCATCATGGACGCGCTTTAAATAACGTTTGGGGCCATGGACCATGATAATAACTCAAGATTTAAATAGTAACATTTCTTCACAGATCCCCCTGTGACATCGCAGTTACCCAGTGATCCACAGACCGCAGCTGGAGCATCACTTATCCAAAGCTTCAACATTAAACAACCGGTACAGGATCAAAGATCCTCATTTAATCTTGTTGTTTAGTTCTAACTTTATACTTTTTTCTTCTTCTTCATGAAGTTTGTTCTTCTGTTTTCTTTTAATTTCAGCATATAGTTTGTCACGTCTAGTTGTAAGTCATGGGTTGAGAGCCCCAAAAATCTATCTATCTATCTATCATCTCTCTCTCTCTCTCTCTCTCTCTCTCTCTCTCTCTCTCTCTCTCTCTCTCACACACACACACACACACACACACACACACACACACACATACACACACACAAAAAGCAATAAGCCATCAAGATAAATTGTGATAATTTGTGATTGATAGTTCAGTCTTCTATCAATTTGTTCAATTCATTTTTAACGTGTGCATATTGGAATGCATACTAAATCAAATGGCAGTGAATTTCACAGTTGGAATTCTTAGATTCTGTTCAGTCCCAGATTTCCTCATTTTTCGTTTTTGTATATGTTCCTAAGCAGTCATACCATGAAAGAGAGAGAAAAACACACATTTTTTTTTAATTTTCCACAGTCTGTATGATTTTGCATAATTTCATTATGTCTTACCTTAGCCACCATTGCTGAAAAGCCCAAATCTTTCAGTGTATAAAAGCCATTCCAGGGTTTTCATCATGCCCTTGCCTATTTCCCCACAACTTCCTTCAAACAAGTATTTAAGTGTCAGCTGGAAGGAAGGAAAAGTTGGACACAGAGAAATATCAGTGGATATCAGGTTGCAGATAATTGGACAGTTAGTTTTGCAGTGATTCAGCAGCACTGATAATTCTTGCGTATTCAATTGCATTTTTGATGTTTTTCTTTCTTGTTTGAGTACAATAATTATGGAGGCAATAACCCACAAAAGGCACATAGAAGTGACATATATCAGAATACATATAGACAATGTGCAGGCCTACATTTCATTAATCTTGTCAATTTATTTCTTCAAGATCAAATCAACAGATACGTAGTTCAGCAAAATCGGGATGCATTTCTTCTATTAAAATATCTGCAGGTTCTTATTTTATTTCTCTTTATTTTCCGTGTGATGATCGATTAAGTGCATTTTGTTGATTACTTTTGATGTATTGTGGACACCCTTCCTTCCTTCCTTCCTTCCTTCCTTCCTTCATTCATTCATTCATTCATTCATTCATTCATTCATTCATTCTTTCCTCCCTACTACCTATCTCCCTTTCTTCTTTCCTTCCTTTCTTCCTTTCTTCCTCCCTTCTTTCCTCCCTCCCTTTGTCCTTTTCTTCCTTCCTTCCTTTCTCCCTCTCTCCCTCCCTCTGTCCCTTCCTTCCTTTCTTCATCCCTGCTCCCTCTCCCTCCTTCCTCAGGTTGACTTTTAAAAGCTACAGTTTTATCTGCATAAACACAGGGCATACATTTAAAAAACAACAACTAAATGTACAAAATTGGGATCAATAATCAAACAGGGCAGCTCTTACTAACAACTTGTGAAAATTAGAACTGTCAAAAAAAAAACCCTCCCAACCATTAGGATATTAATGATTAGTTTCCTTTTAGTCAAGTCTCATCCGTTTAGAAAACAATGCATGTTCTCCTTTGTTGGCTTTTTCTAGTTATTTCCAGGTGAAGGCATATCCATCAGAAAAGGAAATTTGATTTTGTTTACCATGAATTTTTAATCTGCTTTTAGAGGTGTCTGCTAGTAGCTCCCATAATTCACCATGCAGGCTGCAAAGCTTACCTCCCTTAGCATTCAGCACTGACACCGTGGTTCGCTTTTGGCAGCAATTCCTGAGAGTCATACCTTTTATACATTTCTTCCTTTTATTTTTGATTTGAACAGTGTCATACATCAGGCCAAGTTCTATACGCTATTGACAAAAATGAAGGGCTCTATAGACCTGCATGAAAGAAAAGGGCTTATGCTTAAATTCATTTGAAGTCGGCTTATTCCTTTGCTTTGCCAAAAGCACAACTTGAATTGGAATAAAGTACGTTTCCTCTTTCGGTACAATGACGCGGTCAGCTATCTTACTTCACTATGAAGAACAAAACAAAACATTTTTTTTTCGATTCTAGCTCTATTAAATTACTGTGTCTTTTCTTTAAAGACATATTCTGTTAAGATAAATAGGGCCCCCTTTTTTTTCTTCTGTGGGATGATATTTTTTTAGCAATTTCCCAGAGACTACAGGAATGGAAGCTTCACAGCATTGAAATTAAACGTGATCTTGGGAAATCTTCAAAATACAATAAAGGATGGACCTGGCTAGAGATTTGATCAGGGTTAGGAAATGTACAATTTGCACAAAGTGTACAGTTGTAAAGTAAAGGTAAAGGTTCCACTCATACAAGCATGGTAGTCGTTCCCGACTCTAGAGGATGGTGCTCATCTCCGTTTCAAAGCTGAAGAGCCGGCGCTGTCCAAAGATGTCTCCGTAGTCATGTGGCTGGCATGACTAAATGCCAAAGGCGCACGGAATGCTGTTACTTTCCCACCAAAGGTGGTTCCTATTTTTCTACTTGCATTTTACATGCTTTCAAGCTAGGTTGGCAGAAGCTGGGATAAGTAATGGGACCTCACTCCGTTACGCGGCACTAGGGATTTGAACCACTGAACTGTCAACCTTTCTGATTGACAAGCTCAGCGACTTAGCCACTGAGCACCCACGGGTCAGATTCTTTCTACTCAAGAAAGAAACCTATATTCTTCCAGACAAGTAGCTGTCCAGAATCTTAAAACCTTCAGTGATGGAGCACCTACAGTTTGTGAAGGCAATCCATTCCACTGTTAATTGTTCTCACTGCTACAAAATTTCTCCTTAATCCTAGGCTGTTTTTCTCCTTGGTTACCTTCCATCCATTTTTTCTTGTCTTGCATTCTGGTACTTTAAAAAATAGATTGATCCTTGCTCTTCTTTGTGACGGCCTCAAATATTGGAAGACTGCTATCATGTCATCCCTAGTTTTTCTTTTTGCTAGAGTAATCATACCCAATTCCTGCAACTATTCTTCATATATTTTAGCCTCCAGCCCAGTGATGGAATTCAATGTTTTTACTATCGGTTCTGTGGCCGTGGGTTTGGGCCATGGCTTTCTGAGCGTGGTGTGGCTTTGTGGGCATGGCTTTGTGGGCATGGCTTTGTGGGCGTGGCAGGGGAAGGTTACTGCCAAATCCCCATTCCCTCCCCACCTCACCAACTTGCTTTTCAGCTTCATTCTCCTTTGCAGGGCAACAAAAGAAGATCAGCTGGGAGGCTAGGAGGCAGCAGGGGTGGGGCCAGCCTATTTGCCGCTTCTCCAAACTACTCAAAATTTCCGCTACCGGTTCTCCAGAACTTGTCAGAACTGAATGCCACATTTGCTCCAGCCCTAGAATCATCTTTGTTGCTCTTTTCTGAACTCTTTCTAGAGTGTCTACATCTTTTTTATAATATGGTGACCAAAACTGGATGCAGAATTCTAAGCATGGTCTTACTAAAGCTTTTTATGCACCATGACTGATTTCTCTTTGTGCTTGTGAGTGGGTGTGTGCTGCATGAGTGCAGAATATTAAAAAAGTAGGGGAATCGATTGACAGAGAAAAGCTGCAAGTTAAACTGTTTCTTGTGACATAGCCTAATTACTACCATACCAGGCTCAAAGGTATTGTCTTGGTACAGATGCCCTGTATTACTAGTTTTTAAAAAACGCTATTGAAGCTTTCCAACAGTTTTTCAGGCAGCAAGAGTAAAAAAAAAAAAAAGAAGAAGAACGATGCAATTTTGTGTTGTTATTAGTCTTCACACAAGACACCGAACAAGAGCTCTTATCCAGAAATTACTTTGGAGAGTGTGCATTTCCTGAAAGGAAAATGAAGAATTCAGACTCTGCTTCAGAGGATAAATGGAACGAAATGAATATCACCCGTTATCTAATCCCACTGAACTGTCTATAAAACATTACTGTAGTGTTTTTAAGAATGTAACCTAGAAATGGAGCTTTACCTTTATCGCATGTGCAAAATAGTCCTATACGTAGAACTTGGTGATCTGCCAGGTAAGAGGGATTTTAGGACATCTGCTATGGATAGAGATTTATTTGTCTGCTATTTAGGAAAAGCAAGTCATGCTTTAACATGATAGTGAGCAATAACTCTGACAATTAATCAAAAGACAGTTAATCAAAATTCCAACCCTGCTTGGCCACTGTAATCCTCTGCATGATAAAAAAAAACAGTGGAACTTTAAAGATAATTGAGTGGAATACTCCAGACGTGTTAAATTAACTTCACAGTCATCCTCCTTAAGTCAAAGGTGAACATTTCCTAGCAGCATTATCTAAGGGGAGAGGAGAATGTCTGGGCAATTCAAATTCCATATCTATCTATCTATCTATCTATCTATCTATCTATCTATCTATCTATCTATCTATCTATCATCTATCATCTATCTATCATCTATCTATCTATCATCTATCTATCTATCATCTATCTATCTATCTATCTATCTATCTATCTATCTATCATCTCCTATCTATATCTATCTATCTATCATCTATCTATCTATCTATCTATCTATCATCATCTATCTATCTATCTATCTATCTATCTATCTATCTATCTATCTATCTATCTATCTATCATCTATCTATCTCTATATCATCTCTATCATCTACCTACCTACTTACCGACATACTTATTTATCTATATATCTATCTATCGGTGTAATGTGTCCACGACATGTTTTTTGAAAAAATGTGGGGTTTTGATTACCCGATCATGCCTGCAGATCTGAGACTGATTGACCTTCTCTTCTTCTGGTAGAATCCCCTGCTTCCTAGGTTTCAAAATCAGATACAGATACATCAAGTGCACAAGTCTTCTTCATTTGGAAGACTTAGAAGATTTGGAAGACAAAAAAAACCCTCTTTGGAAATATTTTGGGAAATATTCTATTAGAAAATATAAATCTGAAGTCCTCTCCTGGGCCTGATCTTCTGTTTCTCTTTTTTTGGGGGGGGGAGGGGGATTATTGCATCTGAACATCTATAAATATCCATCCCTATTTTCCATTGCTTAGATGGTTGGGATGATTCCCCCCCTCCCTTTCAAGTTGAAGCTTAATCCTTTTTCCAATCTGCTTTGCTATCTGACTTTCCCTATTCTTGGAAGAACACAAGCTAGAGATGTCAATGGAGAGAAACAGCTTGGCAACACCAAACCTGTTTGAGTTTATGGCTTATATTTGGTTTGGTGACTCACATATTGTGGCAGTGTACTCCATAGGGGAACAAAAGGACTTTTTTCTCACTATTATTGAGGCAGGGCATCCATTAAGCATGTTACTCAAGATTAGAAGATTCTTGTCCTTGCTTTTACAATGACTTACATTTGATACGTCGTTGCAAAAAAAAAGTAATTTCCACTATGAGAAGATAATAAAATGACATCAAAGACTTTTGAAAAGGATAACTCATTATTGACAATGTCAATAGGATAGACTTTTAGAATTTGGAGGGGTGCTGAGCTACTGAGTCCAACACAAAAATATTGATCTTTGTTTCTTCCCAAGAAGCAAACATAGAATTTTCTGTTTAAATAGAAGTCATTAAAGATGGATGACTTGAAAAAACCATAACAGTTTGGAAAAACCAAACCATCCCTTTGACCGGATGGCAAAAACCTTCTCCTTTTGCAATTCTGACAATTAAAGTCTATGGTCTACTTACAACTAAATGAAAAAAGTGGGGTGGCGGGGGGGGGGGATTTTCCTTGCATATTACAGACAGGCATAATTAATTTTGGTATTAATGCTTTAAACCTTAAGAATGTTGAGACCTGTAATTGACACAAATTGTTTAGATATGTGTAATATTTGTTTAGCAAGCAATCTATACCAAGTTAATTAGATAGTATGCTTAATATCTAATTTCCTTTAGTTGTATGGCTAAATGGTAATTAAATTGCTAAACATTCCTCACAAGTGCAGTGAAATAATAGGAATGGAGTCATTCGGTTCTGCAAATTTGAATTAATTACATGGCAAGTAGATTTATCTTTTATAACTTATACCTCAATAGGTGCTCTTCCAACGATCAATTGGGATTTAATTTCCCTTCAACTGCTTTATTAATTCTCAATTAAATATGGTTGGTACTGTAACAGTTCGTACTAGCAGTTTCTTTAATTACAGATAGATTTTTGCAAAATTAAGTACTTGGCTTAAGGACATCCCGGCTAGACGTCCTTTATGCGAAGGTTGTGCAGAGTTTCAATAGGATGATTCAGTTTGATTGGATTCAAGTCAAATCACCCCTCGGAAAGAGATTTCAAAAGCAATTTCCCCTTTCTAAAAGGCAAGAAAAATGGTCCCATCCCTTTGTTTTTCCTTTAGTCGCCTCCAAAGCTAGGAACACTCTGAGGGACTCATCTTAGCCACTTTGCAACTTACCAAGTGGGCTAGAATATTCTCCGACAAAAGGCGATACAAATGTGAATTTATAGTTTCCTTCCTCACGTGCTCTAATCTTAAAAGTTCGGATCAAGTAGTTTGTTAAAATAACTAGATCAAATGAAATATAAAAGCAAATGTTAACAGACTTGCAAAGAGAAAGGGAAGCGCTATCAGCAGTCCCTCTGAGCGCCACTCACTGTTTGCTCATGCACACTGGCTGTGCGATTGCCCAGAAGTGGTATTCAGCAGCTTCTGACCAGTTCTGGAGAACCAGTAGCAGAAACTTTGAGTAATTCGGAGAACCGGTAAATGCCACCTCTGGCTGGCCCTGCCCCCATCTATTCTCTGCCTCCTGAATCCCAGCTGATCGGGAGGGAATGGGGATCTTGCAGTATCCTTTCCCTGGAGTGGGGGAGGGAATTGGGATTTTATAGTATCCTTTCCCTGCTATGCCCACCAAGCCACATCACGCCCACCAAGCCACATCACGCCCACCAAGCCACGCCCACAGAACCGGTAGTAAAAAAAAATGAATCCCACCACTTGGTCAAGCACTCCTGTTTGATCTATTCAGGCAAAGATGGACCCATGTTCAAAACTGCTCTGGGATTTGTTGCTTGATTTGTCTTTGCTTATCAGCAGAGTGTAGTTGTGATATTACATAGCTGAAGGTCCTCAGGGATGTACTGATTGCTCATTCATTTATTTAAAAAAATATTGTATGTTTCTTGCTTGCCCAATCCTAATCTCAACAGAACTGATCAAAATAAATCTTAACAGAATAACGGGGTTAGAAGGGACCTTGGAGGTCTTCTAGGCCCTCCCACTTCAAGTAGGAAACCCTATACCATTTCAGACAAGTGGTTGGCCAATCTCTTCTTAAAAACTTCCAGGGTTGGAGCATTCACAACTTCTGGAGGCAAGTCATTCTACTAATTAATTGTTCTAACTGTCAGGAAAAAAAATCCTTAGTTCTACTTTGGACCTCTCCTTGATTACTTTTCTTGATTGTCCCAGAATGGCCTGAAGATAGGTCATCTATCTACTCCCCCTGCCTGTCGGGGTCCATGTTCCAGGGACTCTGCCGCAATATCTCTCCAATCACTGCCACATCCATTATTTCAGCTAGATGGCATTGCCATGTAGCCAAAGGATCAGACAGTGGATGGAGCCCATAAAATAACTGTACAAAATAGGCGGTATTCTCCCAATGACTGGATTGTATGGGTATTTAATCGTGTTAACATCTTGCATTGTTTGAAGGCTATTTTATTTTGCTTGGTATCTTTTAATTGTAAGCCACCCAGAATCGCAAATGTGAGATATACAAATGTTAATACACAAATGTGTTAATGAACTTCATTATTCTTATCATTACAATCACCATTATTATAATGTAACATTGTATGCATCACACAAATCCTATCATTTATATGTTGGTCTTGTATGTTAAAATATTTATGTTCTGCTCATATTAAACTCATCAAGACGTTGCTTTAGAGTACAAGAGCAACCACACTAACAGTTAATCTGTGATTATCTAAATAACAATACAATTCCTCCTTATAGCTGTAAGCAATGTTTATACCCTTTAATAAGCATTCAGCTAGACTGAACAAGCTGAGATATCAAATTAATGCAATGTGCTTGATTGCACTGCTGAAGTTGTTCCAATTTAATAAAGTCTTCAGCAACAGATGTTTATTTTACTGTTGCTTTCTCCTTGCAATTAATAATTACTACATTCTTTTGTTTGATTTTGATAGATGACTGCCTGATCCTAGTCATTTACTGGTGTGGCAGTAGGAAAAAATAACATCTTCTAATCTTAATATTAACAGTTTTTCAAAACAATAATGGTGTGCCTATGATTAACAGTTGTCAGCATTTGTTCTGAATATTATTGTATTTTCTGTATCTCCATTCCTTTTTAACATTTAGATGAAGCACTGGAGAATATCTAATGGCCCATCTTATCGACCTGTTGATGATACTTCTAACTGATTTCTAACATTTAATTGTCTATATTGTTATTTATGACCCTACTACAAACCTACCAGATGTGCTTGGCAGTGAAATGGGCAGCATATAAATTTAATAATAAATGCAATTCACAATGAGAATATCTAAATGGAAAATGACTGTCTTTATTGGCTCCATCTTGCAAGCAAGAGACTGAACAGTGGAGTTTAAAGGGCTTCCCAATAAAATCTGCTTTGCTTAAAAAGAAATAAAAAATGCAAATTGTATTATTACAGTCATGCCTACTTAGTCTGCTCTCCATAAGCTCTTAAGAGTTGAATTGTTTTGGAGAACCTGTGAAAGATGAAATGCTGTCATTAATTATTGTTGTTTCATTGTTGCTTGATTTTATTTGTCTTTATATTTTTAATTTTATATCATGGCTGCTTCAATGTATTTTATTGCAATTGTTCATACTCTTGTTTGCCATATGGCCATTGCCAAGTCTTAACAGAAGTAGGTATCGTTCTATATAAATAAATGAAAGATGATGATGACAATATCATTCTATTTGAAAATCTCACTTACAAATTATAAATTCTATGTGATTTTAGAGATTACAAATTCAACAGATATTTTTATGACATTTATATATTTCTCTGCATGCTTTATCTAATTTTGATACTTTCTGCATTTTTTTCCATTAATAATACATTGTTGTCCATGTTGCTTTTTCTCTCTCACTCTCTCTTCCTCCCTTCTTCCCTCCCTTCCTCCCCGCCCTCTCTCTCTCTCACACACACACACACAAACACACACAGAAAAATATATACTGTGTTGTTTGTATCTCTCTACTTTATCATTTGCTTTAATTGTTAAGGGCATTGCTTTTGAAGAATATATTTCTTTTTTTGTGCAATGGATTCTCCTTGATATTCAACAATTAAAAATTACATACATACATACATACATACACACACACACACACACACACACACACACACATATATTTCCTGACAGTGAGAACAATTAATCAGTGGAACAGCTTGCCTCCAGAAGTTGTGAATGCCCCAACACTGGAAGTCTTTAAGAAGATGTTGGATAGCTATTTGTCTGAAACGATATAGGGTTTCCTGCCTAGGCAGGGGGTTGGACTAGAAGACCTCCAAGGTCCCTTCCAACTCTACTATTGTATTGTATTGTATATATATATGCTGGTTTTGTTGTATTCAGGTCTTTTCCTGTGTAAGATTGAGATTGTCTTTGCAACGTTTCGGCAGGATCTCACCTGCCATCTTCAAGCTTTCTGTAAATCTTGGTGGGAGGGGATGGGGTGCTGGCTTTGTTTCAGTAAGTGGAATGATTGGTTGTGTGGTTGTATCATGATTGGTAGATTGGTGCTAATTGGTGCTGGCTGTATGTGCATTGTTGTTTTGTATTGTAACGGCTTGGGTGGTGGGTGGTGTTCGTTTGTTGGCTAGGGCTGGTTTCCAGATGTTTGGTAGGCGGGAGGTATCATCACGTTTATTCATATTGTGGGGGTGTTTCTCTATTTCGATGGCTTCCATAATTATTCTCTTGTTGAGGTATTCTGTTTTGGAGATTAACCTGGCTCCTTCAAAGTTGATTTCATGCCCTGTAGCTTTAAGGTGCTGGAAAAGGGAGGAAGTTTTTTCTTTTTTTCCTTACTGCGTTCTTGTGTTTTGTGATGCGTGCATTTACCCTCCTGTTTGTTTGTCCTATATATATTGCCAGGCAGATTTTGCATGGTATTTTGTAGACTCCTTGGTTTTCCAGCTGGATTTTGTCTTTGGGGTTTCTTAAGATGTTGGCTATTTTTTGGTCAGTGGTGAAGGCTGTCCTGATATTGTGCTTGTGGAGAATTTTGCTGATTTTATCTATGGTGCCTTTGATGTAAGGGAGGAAGGCGATGCCATTGTCCTGTTCTGTGTCTTGGTTTTGGGGGGGAGTCTCCTTTTGGATTAGGTTGGTGATTGTTTTTCTTTGGAATCCATTGGAGATTAATTCATTTGTGAGTTTGTGTAATTCAGTTTTCAGGTGGTCTTTGTCGGCTAGGCGTTTGGTTCTGGAGATGAGGGTCTTGGCTACAGAGTTGATACAGAGTATATACAGAGTTATATACAGAGTATATAATTTATATATAAATATTAATTTATATATACATACATGCATACATACATACATACATACTGATCACCCTGTATATATGATCACCCTGATATATTATTATCCTGACAGTACAGAAAGAAATTATAGAGAACTTCCATCATTTATATATATATATATATTATGGGTGAATCAAAAAAGTATAGTATAGTATAATGTCTCCTCTGGTTGATAAGAAGCACTTGAAAAACATAAAACATACACATTAGAGTTAGACCATGCATTGTTGCAATGATTTGCTTTCTCTTCCAAGTCTCTAAGTTTATCTGGTATGAACTTGAGGCAGGACATAAAGTGAATCAGGATATAAAAGTAAGACATGACAGAAAGAAGGAATAAAGACCTGCTTTTGAGACTTGTACCAGAGCAGGAAATGTTAAAAGCCAAAACTGCAAGTTCACCTACTGTTCACAAGCTAGCCACAAGAACTTACTGGAACTGGAACAAGTTAAGCAAGATATGTAGTAAGCAAGATATGTAGATATGTAGTAATAGGAACATCAGCATCAGTGCAAGCATGTTATGTTCTGCTGGTTATGTTCTGCTGGTTTTGAAAAATATATAATGGCTGTCTTTTCTATAAGTTGTTGTTCAGATGTTCAAATGGCTGTCTTGCCTTAATTTGCTCTGAACCTGGTACCAATAAAGCCACTTCTTTTGATTCCAATATCTGAGTCCCTTAATTTCCTGCCACAAAATTCTGCTCCCTTCCAAAGAAAATGTTTTCAAATCATCTTTGGTTAAATGGGTCAATCCTGAAACTGGAAGTGTTAAAATGGACAGAATAACTGTGTATGTCTTTATGATTGCCATAGGTGTACTTATAAAATAAGGTCTAATTGATATGGTGCACAAAATAATAAATTATAAATAGAAACATATTGGGAGGCCAAGAACTTTCCTTAACACTTTTGAGGCAGTCTACATCACACAGAACAGACGGATACTTGGTAGGAGCTTGTGAAGGATGGTGAGATTGATAATTCATGTTCTGCCTGTTGAAATATATCTGTCAGCGGCCAACTACAATCTCCAAGTGGTAATAAAAGGCACTTGTGGATTTGATGGTTGCATATGCATCTGAAACACCATCATAAACCTGGATGACAGATCACAATGGCTAAATTCATGGTAGATTATACTGAACTGTAAAACTGGCCTAACTTTGAAGCTAACTTTGATATACATATACATGCACAAATGTGTTCATACAGAGAAAGGGATAGGTTTGGAAAGCGTTTTGATTGAGGAGCAAGTTAAAAAAAGCCAATTTCAGATAAATAGTTGTAAAATTTAGAATAGTAAGTGAAAACTTACTATGTTTTGGAAAAAAAGGGACAAGTAGACCTTCAGGCCCTTATACATTTTGTTAAATATCAAATTACACATCTTATGGATTTTCATGTTTTCTTACACTTTTCACAGTGCAACCTTTGGGTAATTTCTTATGTGTCCTAATACAGTATTAAATATAGATTTATCATTTGAAATTCAGATGATTATGGCTCTGCAAACATGCTGATTCACAACAATGCAAAAATATGGAAACAGCCAATATCTTGATTCAGCTCTTGATTTACTAGGTTTTTATGATAATTTGTAAGGGGGGAAATTGAATTAACTATACTGTGGAAATATACTTGGAAGGACTTTTTTTCTGCTAGATTAAACAGTGAACAGTACATTTAAAGTTTTGCCCTACTTTACAACAGAATATTGCATTTAACAGTGAGCTTGTACTTGAAGATCGCAAGGCTTTTAGAATAATAAATATTTTAAGATATGCTTGAAAAGCTATACTTGGTGGAATCATTTTCAAATGTACATCCAAGAAGAATACAAAAGAACTAAACGACTGAAATGGCCCCAAGACTCACTAGAGAAGTTTAAAGCTTCAGATTTAGCCTTTCAACCCTCAATATCTAGTAGATTATCTTTAGTGCAACAAATAGTCTAGTTGCTACTTAAGAAGAACAAGAAAACTAGGTGAGCATCAGAAGAAGACATTCTGAATGTATGTTATCTTAAAAGTTATTGTTTTGCCTGGCATTCAGTTTTTCACTTATCTACTAACTAATTTCCTAAATTTGAATATGAGTTGTGTGGCAGAGAGGCAGTTTCTGTAAGCAGGGCAATAAAGATTAGGCTAGAAACACCAGAATGTTTCCTTCCTGCCTTCCTCACAGGATTAGCCCTGTAAAGTGGGGAAAAAAACAAAATGAGATTTCTTCCAACAGCCGGTTCTCCCAACTGCTTAGAAAGTTAACAACCGGTTTTCCCGAATAGGTGCGAACTGGCTGAATCCCACCACTGGCTAAGTCTATAAGAAAGAGCTGAGTTTGGAATACCAGGAGGGAAAGAATTACATGAAGGGCCTATGGGGAAAAATGAAAATATGTTGCAGGGTCTCTGTGGTATGTGTGTGTTTGTGTGGGCAAGAATGAGACTGTTTTTATCTAATTACATTCTTCCCAGTTTTTTTTTTTCATTTCCTACATATCTACTCAATGAAATCTTCCAGCAGTAAATGCCAAAGATTGAACCATGCACTGTATGTTATTGCACAAATTAGTTGCGATGTGTGAAATCCATGACTGGAATCTTTTTTTTTAAATGAAATACAGCTTACTAATCAGCTTCAGAATCAAAGGAAAAACACAGAGATACATAAGACCGTTAACCTAATAGCCTTAGCCTCGGGCTTCCAGGAGAGTATAAAGGTAAAGGTTCCCCTCACACATAATTACTAGTTGTTCCTGACTAGAAGGGAGGGCAGTGCTCTCTCCATTTCAAAGCTGAAGAGCCAGCATTGTCCGAAGATGTCTCCATGGACATGTGACTGACATGACTAAACACCGAAAGCACACAGAATGCTGTTACCTTCCCACCAAAGGTGGCACCTATTTGTCTACTTGCATGTTTACATGCTTTGGAACTGCTGTGTTGGCAGAAGCTGGGACAAGTAGCAGGAGATCACTCCGTTACTAGGGATTTGAACTGCCGAACTGCTGACCTTTTTGAACAACAAGCTCAGAGTCTTAGCCACTGAGCCACCCAGTAGAGTACACTTGATGACAATGTCCGGCTGAGTCCTTTTTTAAAAATAAAAAATCCCAGCAAACTCCATTCTTCAGAGTTTTGTAATTAAAAGAACTAAAAAAATGATTGAGCTTAAAGAGAATTTACTGCTATAGAAGGCAGAGGTATCCTTAAACAGCTTGTAGTTTTGACTGCCTTCCAGTATACATTGTAATTGGCCACACACATGATAACAACCAATTTGTTAGTCTGATTTAATTCCCAAAATTAATATGTGGCTACTGTTCCCCCCCAAAAAATTGAGACACCTGCTTTAGATTTAGAAGTAATTAAAAAAGCAGTAAGCTATGTCCCGTTTTAATCCTTTTTTAAATCTGATATTCATAACAAAATTCCAAAAGGCATCAATCATGATAGGCAAGCTGCATATGTTCCAGAAAGAGAGAACAGAGTAGGTTTGCATGAATGTTGGTAGAAAATCATTTTCATCTCTTTCCCCGGTACAATTTGTATTCCATTTTAAATCCACAATACTTTCTCTGACTATCAAATATTATTAAAAGACATAAGCTTTTGTTAGCTGCAGCTCAGGAAAGCTTATGCCGTTTAATGAAAAAAAAAGTTGGAAAAAGTGCTGAGTCCTCCTGATTTTTTATTTTATTTTTTTGCTGTTAGAAATTAGAATAATAAGGTAGAAGGAAACTTGGAAGTATAGAATAGAATAACAGAGCTGTAAGGGACCTTGGAGGTCTTTTAGTCCAACTCCCTGCTCAGACAGGAAACCCTACACCACTTAAGACAAATGGTTATCCAATATCTTCTTAAAAACTTCCAGTGCTGGAGCATTCACAACTTCTGAAGGCAAGCTGTTCCCCAGATTAATTGTTCTAACTATCAAGAAATTTCTCCTCAGTTCCAAGATGCTTCTCTCCTTGATTATTCTTGTTCTACTCTCAGGTACTGTGGAGAATAGTTTGACTCCCTCTTCTTTGTGGCAACCTCTGAGATATTGGAACACTGCTTTCATGTCTCCCCTAGTCCTTCTTTTCATTAAACTAGACATATCTAGTTCCTGCAACCATTCTTCTTATGTTTTAGCCTCCAGTCCCACTATCATCTTTCTTGCTCTTCTCTGCACTCTTTCTAGAGTCTCCACATTTTTTTACATCGTGGCGACCAAAACTGGATGCAGTATTCCAAGTGTGGCTTTACCAAGGCATTATAAAGTGGTATGAACACTTCACGTGATCTTGATTCTATACCTCTATTTATGCAGCCTAGAACTTCTAGTCCAATGATCTGTTCAAGCAGGAGACCCTATATTATTCCAGACGAATGGCTGTCTCTCCTTGCAAGCCTCCAGTGATGGAACACCCATAACTTCCGGAGGTAGGACACTGATTAATTGTTCCTAGGAGAGGAAATTTCTCCTTAGGTCCAAGTAAGATCTTTCTTTAATGGTCTTCCACCCATTACCTCTTTTGCTCAGGTGCTTTGGAGAATCAGTTGACCCCCTCTTTTCTGTGACAGACACTCAAGTACTGGAAATCAGCTACCATATCACCCCTACGCCTTCTGTTCATTAGACTAGACATATCTAATTCCTTAACCAGTCATCATACAATTTAGCCTCTGGGCTCCTCAGCATCCTTGTTGCTCTTCTCTACTCTCTTTCTAGGGTCTAAATATCTTCTTTTTAATCATAGGGACTAGAACAGGATGCAGTATTCCAAGTGTGGTCTCAGCAAGTCACTATAAAGTAATACTGTCACTTCTTATGATCTTGATGCTATCCCTCTGTTGATGCAACCTCACTTAGTTCTCCTCCTTTGAACCCTTTACATGAGTGACAGTCCAGAAATGTGCAGATGTGTACAGATGAAAATATATCCATATTAATCCTCTCAATATTTCCTCCTCTTTTTTGTATCATCATCATCTTCTCCTCCTCCTCTTCTTCCTCCTCCTCCTCCCATCCCCCCGTCCCTCTCTCTCCCTTTCTCTCCCTCCCTCTCCCTCCTTCTCTCCCTCTCCCTCCCTCTTTCTCCCTCCCCCTCTCTCTTTCTCTCTCAAAAAGTTATCTCTGAAACAAAACAAAGAGGGCAAATAAACCACAAAATAGTAATTGGATTTCTCTCTTTTTCTCTCTCTCAAGCATCTTAATCTTCCCACTAGAAATGTGATCTGGTTGCACATTAAATACTTGTCAATTTGCATGTGTCTGGAAGCCACACACTTGGCAACTAACATTAGATGGTGAATTTTGACACTTAAATGATCTTCCAGACATCTAATATTTCACAGTGACATTTGCTGTCTGAGCTACTTAGGCACGCAATATTGCTTGTTCATACCAGAATGAAGGAGAAAGGGGAGATCATTTCTAATGCAGTTGAAATTTGAGTATATCAAGTGTTTTCACAGGAGCCAGAGTGGACAACTAGGTTATAAGCATCTTGAATGCTTCAGCCTCTCCTGGCAACCATCGGTCCATCATTGATATGCAGACGGCGAAGAGCTTGTCAAGATTCATGCTAATCACCGAGTGCTGAGAAATTCAGTTGTTCTGAGCTGTGGCTCAAAGCAGCATATAATGGCAGGTGATGATTAGAACTTGGATTTATCTAAGAGTCTCTCTGCAAAGTAAGGAATCGATGGGGGAAAAAAGGGACTGGCATGTCCAAACAAACAAAGAAAAATACAGCTCAAGGACACAGATTGGGGGAGAAAATACTCTGGCATGCATGAGAAACTGTTGCGCCCTTTCAATTAGATCTGGATACAATGATCTCAACCATATTATTATTATTTTTTGATTTCCTAGAAATGTGCGCTTGCTTGCTGTATTTTAAACAGCCTCCTGCATCTTTCAGATATAAAAAAACATGTTAAATCAATTAAACTGATTTAATTGCATTTTTAAAATAACTCCCTCGGGGAACTAAGGCTAATAACTTGTAATGGGTCCCATTTGCATTTAATCTGTAGATATTCTAGCACAGGAACCTATTTCATTTTATTATTATTTTTCCAGTTCACCATAATGCTTTTGCGTAGTTTGATTAAATTTGTTTAAGTTTGCTGAATAAGCCCCAGAATATAGCATGCTAAGCCACAAGCTACGGTTTACTGGACACAATGCCTAACTTCATACAATATGCTAAGCCAAATCCAAATAAGACATATTACAGCTTATACAAGATATGATTCTAGACAGTGAACAAGAGTCTTACTTTCTCAAGCTTAGTGTTATCTATGTGAGAAAAGTCAAGGTTTGATTCAACTGTGCAACATTATTCAAATAATCTGATTCAAATTTGCAACTCAACTTTGCCATTTAAATTAAGGTGATTCAGGGGTTCAGTTTGATGCAACTTATGTCTGCTACATGCCTAGAGAAAATTTGCATTGATTCAAAGGCATCTGATAAGATTAGTCTCAATATGGCTCCTCAGTTTAGCTTAAACCAGATAAATGAATTGATGGATAGTTAGACAGACACAAGCAAATAGGAAAGAACGAATGATGCACTACTAGATGCAGTGGCTCAGTGGCTAAGTTGCTGAGCTTGTTGATCAGAAAGGTCAGCAGTTTGGCGGTTCGAATCCCTAGCGCCCTATAATGGAGTGAGCTCCCATTACTTGTCCCGGCTTCTGCCAACCTAGCAGTTCAAAAGCATATAAAAAATGCAAGTAGAAAAATAGGGACCATCTTGGTGGAAAGGTAACAGCATTCCATGCACCTTTGGCATTTAGTCATGCCGGCCACATGACCATGGATATGTCTTCGGACAGTGCTGGCTCTTCAGCTTTGATACATAAATGAGCATCGCCCCCTAGAGTCGGGAATGACTAGCACATATGTGCAAGGGGAACCTTTACCTTTAATGATTCACTTGCTCTGCTGCATATATTTATTTAATGAATATATTTTATCCCATCTTTATTGCTTGATAAATAATTCAAGGCAACAAACATACCTTCTCTTTTCCCCTATAATGACAACCCTGTGAGGTGAGAGAGAATGACCGACCCAAAGCCACATGGCCAGCTTTCATGCTTACATCAGAACGAGGACTCACCATCTCCTGGTGACTGGCCCAAAGTCACCCAACCATTTTATTTTAATATCTAAAGCAGGACTAGTTCCCTGATTTCTAGGTCTTTACCACTCCACCAACTTGACTTTGGGTTTTTGCTATTATTGTTGTTTTGCTGTTATTGATGTTTGTTATCCAAACAAATGTGAACAAAAGGTCATATTTGTTGCTCTCAATGACTCTCTTCCTTCTGAATAAAATTAAAGAAAAAATATCTCCCCCAACAAAATAATGAAATACTATCCTCCATTTATCAGCTTAGAAAACTGTCTCTCACACGCACTCACTCACTCACTCTGTGTGTGTGCGTCTGTGTGTTTCTAGCATAAATAGAACCAAGTCATTTTTTTAAAACCCCCAAAATCTTGAAAAACTTGGTGGAGCTTACCAAGAGGATAATGGAGCTAACTGCAAAAGTTATACTGTGTTTCCCTGAAAATAAGAGATGAGTGTCTTTCTTTTGAACCCCAAAATAAGCGCTTGACCTTATTTTCAGGGAGGTCTTATAACTTTTGAGGTGCAGGAGGCCCCTTAACATCGGCCTGCAGATCAGCTGATCCATAGAAGGACAGAAGTTCTGTCTCTGTTTCTGGCACACTCTTGCCAGCCCTAACATTGCTGCGCCTGCAGCTACTTTTGCCACTAAGAGAAGGGGCGTGCTAGCTAGGGTTTGTGGGAGCAGCCTCCATGAGGCCATTGTGGGTGGATGGCTGGTGCATGTAGGACATGTGGGGCATGTTTCCCCCTTCCCCCCACCCAGGAATTAGCAGCGACCAGCTGCACATAACTTTAAATATTTTATGGGAGGGCTTATTTTAATGCATGCGCTCAAAAGCCCAATTGGGCTTATTATTCAGGGAGGTCTTATTTCCGGGGAAACGGGATAATTTACATTTCTCCTTTGAGCTGTTCATTATTTTAGCATTTCCTGACCTTTGTCCAATAGGTCTCCATATCAAGTGGCAAAATGAGATTTGTGGAGATGAAATGTGCAATCAAACACCCTGTGCATTTTCTTGAACTCATCCTCATGTGATCTCTAAGGGTTAAGTCTGCGGCTGAAGCACTGGCAACATATGTGCTTTCCTGGAATACTCAATTGTACCTTGAGGCATGTTTAGTATTAAAGGCTGATGCTTTAAGCAACAGGAAAGATTACTTTAAAATGGTCTCTTACTCCAGCTGACATTTAATTCACTGGGTGCTTATTAATTTTGGATAACAAATAGTTTCTTTGGGATTGTTATTTGGCCAGGGCGCATTTGAGAGTGACTTTAAATATAATTAAATTGTGACCGTAGGACCTCTGTCATCCTTGAAAAAGAAAGTCAGAGATATTGAATGATCTAAGATCTACATTAGAGACACAACTTTTTTTTTTTTACATTTTTGGGATTTGTTTTCAGATTTCCCATTTCTTATAAGAGTTTTAATTTGCTTTTAAAGTTTTAAATTAAAATGTGTCAGTAGTGTAATGTAGGGAAGAATATGGATGCAGTTGCAGGTTTATTTCTGTTCTGTAGAATACTTGTCTATAGAGAGTCTTAGTTATCCAGCTCATAGTTGTCTCATAGCTGCTGTTTATTTCCCCTTTGAGTAAGAAGAAAATAGTTCACTTCTCACCCAAGAAGCCTCATCAATTGTCTGTGTGTGAGAGAGAGGGGGTGGGAGGCAGGCAGGCAGAGAGACAGAGAGACAGAGAGACAGAAGGATAGGTACTGACAATTGAGACTGGATGGTGGAGGAATGGAAGGATTGGTTCTGACAGGATGGTGTGGGGCAGTGGTAGGCAACACACGGCTCTGGAGCCGCATGTGGCTCTTTCATCCCTCTGCTGCGGCTCCCTGTCACCGATCGGCTCCACAATTGATAGGGCTTTCGGTTAGGACAGGTAGAGGAAAAAGGATGCCACACTAGGAGGAGACTCTATGGTGGGGGAACCAGACTTCCGCTCGGCTCCAAAGCTGAACGGGGGGCTTCCGGTTAGGACCTTTGTGGCTCTTTGAGTGTTTAAGGTTGCCGACCCCTGGTGTGGGGGATGGAAAGATTGTATTTCTTTGCAGTCAGCTGGTTGTTGGTACTCTCTCTGAGAGAGTCCCCTGTACCTGGCAGTATCTATAGACTTCTCTCTACTTTGCAACTCACTGTCAAAACCAATTGTTTGTACTTTCCCTTCCTCTTCCTACCATTCTAATGATAAAATGCATTTATGCATCAGAATGGCTTTCCTACAATGCCTGTCTTTGCCAATTAAGTGGATCGAGTAACAGATGATGGGGCAGGAGAACCCTCTGCTTGTAGCCCTAGACAGCTGTTTTTGATCAAACAAGAAGCAATGGATGGAAACTAATCAAGGAGAGAAACAACTTAGAAATTTCCTGACAGTTAAAACAATTAAAGCAATGTCTTCAGAAGTTGCGGGCGCCAATACAGGATGTTTTTAAGAAGAGATTGGACAACTATTTGCCCAAAATGGTATACTGTTTTCTCCTTGAGCAGGGGGTTGGACTAGAACAGTGGCCCTCAACCTTTGGGGCACCAGGGACTGGTTCCATGGAGAAAGGTTTCCGCAGACCAAAGGAGACGTGATTTTGCATGCTGCCTGCATCTCGTCATTGGGGCTTTGCTTAACTGCAGGAACCAGTTACTGGCGTGCTGCAGACTGGTGCCAGTCCATTGACCAGGAATTGGGCATACCTAGACTAGAAGACCTCCAAAGTCCCTTCCAACTCTGTTATTCTGTTTTTTTCTTAAATAGAATAACAGTTGGCTAGAGAAACACATTTATTTCTTATGTATTTATTTATCAAATTTAGAGACCACCTTCTCACTCACAAAGTGATTAAGGGTGGTGTACAATACTTTACTTTGGTATAAAACAAACTTAAATTCTAAGTATTAAATTGATAAGAAAAAAAAATACTCTTTTGTTTAGAGTATTCATTCTACTCCCAAAACTAATACGCCATTCTCAACATTATTTTCACCATGTTTATTTTCCTTTCTTCCACCTCTAGAATCCTCTGAAATTTCTCTTACAAGGGTTCTCTTATGTTACATTATGTCTCTCAATTCTTATAAATGTTGCATGAGAATGATTTAACACTTTTTTTCTTAAAGTTGGAATCACATTTACTATACTAGAAGGGACAAAACTGAGATTGTCAGCCTGGCTATCATCACTTAACTTCAAGCTGGCTGCCAGCTGCCATGGAAACAGGGAGGGAGGATGCAATGGGCATTTGAAAGAGGAAGTGTTAAGGTAGTGTGAGACTGAAATTGCTGAAAAGCGATGGGGAGGCATGGACTCAGAAGGCCTGTTTGGCTTGTTTAACAACATCAAGGCCAATCATCCTGGGATTGGCATGCATGAGGGTGGCATGGAGCTCTGGACCAGAGATGTTCCCAAAACATCTTCCTGGCCAATGATTGGACTCTGGTTGCCTGACAACTGAAGGTGGGTGTGGGCTCTGAAATTATTTTCAATTTGTCTTTTTCACACACATTTGCTTCAGACCTTGCCTGACTTTTGCTGCAATCCTAGGAAAAGTGCCTCTTCTCTGAACCTATGGAGTCAAGTGTTTCCTTTTCTAGGAATTGATTGGAGGAAGCCCTGACAAAGATATATAAGCAACTTTCTCAAGTGCTCACCTAAACTTCAATGAATCTTTTGACAGCGTGATCTGCTTCATGTATCATAATAAACTATGGCTTGTTTAGTTGGCTAGTTAAAACAAATTGAACCATAGTGTATTGATTAAACAGTAGTGCCTGAGTTGATGCAAGGTTACTTGGGTGACGTAGAGTTGACTTTTATTCCCTGAATAAAGCAAATGTTCACCAACTTGATAATTTAGTGTTTAGTGATAATTTGTAGTGCATTGAATGCACACTGCAAATTAGGAACATTTATCTATTCTCCTCCTCCTCCTCCTCCTCCTCCTCCTCCTCCTCCTCCTCCTCCTCCTCCTCCTCCTCCTCCTCCTCCTCCTCCTCCTCCTCCTCCTCTTCTCCTCCACTTTGTCATTTTTTAAAACTCACCAAACACAAACATTGCATTTCCTAAGTATCTAACATTTCTGCTTACTGCTTATTGTCTTATGAGAACTGTAACCCTGTGGCTCAGGATTTTATTAGTCTAGAATCTTCCAGCAATCTCTGGTAGTCTTGGTAACGATCTCCAAATCTATAATTTGAAGAATCTTTTATCTCCTTTTTTCCCCTCACTGTCAGCTTTCAGAGGTGCTGTTTATTGCTAGAAGGATCAATGCTTTAACTATCTTGCTTTTTGTTCTCACTGAAATATCCTTATCCTCCATGACCTCAAATAACGTGGTTATTGCCTCTCTTCCCTAGGACTGCTTTCCTCTTTACTTCTCATTTCTCAGGGTAGTAGCTTAAGCCAAAACCAAACCAGCCACATTATGCTTTAGCACAGTGTTTGAACTGAGCCTTGTAATCTGATTAAGAATGGATTCGGATTAAGCGATCTCCAAAGTCATTCCAACTCTTACGTTTTATGATTCTATGAATTATCCCCATAAATCCTCTTTTTCTAGAGGGATTTGAATGGCTGTGCTATATTGACAATTGTGTGTCTGGAGGAGAATAAGGTTTCCCCCCTCTCTCCTCTATTATCTGTCTGATACGTTTCAGAACAATTTGACTCTTCATTCCATTCTCCCACTAAGAATGTTCATAACCGGCCTTATTTGAAAAAAAAGAAAACCTCTCTTTTTGTTTCTTTGTTAACTGTTCTCATTCTGTATGAATAAAACCTATTGAAACTTAAGAGTTCTTTATAAAGATCCTGTTGTTGACCCACCAGCAAATATGGTATTTTAAAATCTCTTTTCAAATCTCATCATGCAGTGTCCTTTTCACGACGCCCTAAAGCATATTCTGATTGGCCTATTCGTTTCCAAATATGAGGGCTAAATTGATAAAATTTTCATTTATTTTTTTAAAGAGATGTTAACCCCATAATCACACATCAGGTGATTATCTTCACCAAGATATATAGTTGTACAAAACTTTTAATTAGTTGTGTCATTTTATTGTCCTTTTTTGTTATTCCCAAGGCAAACCTTGCACCATACCATTTCTGTTTTTTTTTCTTTAAAGGCTGAATAGAATAGAATAACAGAGTTGGAAGCGACCATGGAGGTCATCTAGTCCAACCCTCTACTCAAGCAAAAGACCATGCACAATTCCAGACAAGTAGTCTGTTCTTGAAAGCTTTCCTTGTGATGGGGCACCCACAATTCTAGGAGACAAGCCATTCCACTGGTTGACGTTTCTCCTTAGTTCTTAGTTGTTTTTCTCCTTGATGAGTTTCCATCCATTGTTTCTTATCTTGCCTGCTGGTGCTTTGAAAAGTAGGTTGACCATCCATCCACCCCCTCTTCTTTGTGGCAGTCCCTCCAATATTGGAACACTGCTATCACACCTCCCTTAGTCCTTCTTTTCAGTAGAGTGGACATACCCAATTCCTACAACTGTTCTTCACATGTTTTAGCCTCCAGCCTCCTAATCATCCCTGTTACTCTTCTCTGGTTGGTCACAAGATCATAATAAAGATATTTGATTTGATATTTGAAAATGGGGAAGCAAAATACATATAGGAAAAAGGACGCTTAAATTTTTTATCCATCTTGATCGAGAGTGTTACACATTTCACTCTTAAAAGTCTGTCTTCAAATCCCTGTGTATGACTATGTTCGCCACTTGTCTTATGTGTGAAATGCACTGTCTATAAGTACGTGGACATGCACTTCTACAGTACGTGGAATGCATATAGGTCTAAATATAATACAATTTTATTCTTGGTAGAAACAAGTGCATCTGTAGAGCTGCTGCAGATGGATGACAAAACACTTGTCACTCATTTTTGGAGACGTGACTACTAAAATGCATCCACTCCTTCTGAAGGGCAGTTTTTATTTATGTAGATACCCAATCCATGTACCTACCATGGTGGGGGGGGGGGAGATCTCATCTGCCTAGAATCCACACTAGATATCAGACATTAATATGATTGAGTGGGTCCACGGGTACTTCACGAGAAGAGTACTCCACTCCTCTACTCACAATAGAATTCCCTATGCCACCAAGCTCAAAATTTTGGGCTTGGACAATCTGGAACTGTGCTGCCTGCGGTATGATCTAAGTACAGTACACAAAATTGTCTGTTACAACATCTTAGCTGTCAACGACTTTTTCAGCTTCAATCTCAATAATACACAGGAAAACAATTGATACAAACTCAAAGTCAACGGTTCCAAACTTGATTGCAGAAAATTCAGCAACAGAGTGGTCAATGCCTGGAATGCTGTACCTGACTCCATTGTTACATCCTCTAATCTTCACAGCTTCAACCTCAAACTGTCTACCATGGACCTCTCCCCATTCCTAAGAGGTCCATAAAGGAGGCGTGCATAAGTGCACCAGCGTACTTACTTTCCATCCCTGTCCTACTGTCCCCATTTATCTGTATGCATTTCTTTCATTCATGTCCATGTTTATATTTATACCAGCTATCTTATACATGTCTGACAAACTAATAAATACAAATACTAAATACAAATATAATATTATTCCTCATTCATGTAAGTGAAGGATGTCTTTTGATAGACAAGTATTTTCCATCAGAAAAGTGATTCTTTAAACTAAATCAGTAAAGAGAACATCGGGAATATTGTCTTGTCTGAATAACTCTTTCTATGCAATTGAGGCTTCATGGAGTAAACAACAGTTTTCTGCCATGTGAACATATTGTATTGTAACAATGAATGATAGTTGACCCTGCCAGCTACTTAAGCCGTAAATTACTTGGAGCCCATCTGCAAACCACTATGAAGTGCTGAAAAAAAGAGGGTTAAAATAATCATAAGTGAAAAGGCATAAACTCTTAAATGTGAGAGGGGATACTCTTAAACCAAGAGTTGATCATAGATAGATTTTTTTTGAAGGGCCCACAAAACTGACAGGAATTACAAAAACAATCTTCCCACTCTGAAATCTCCAAACCTCTTTCTTTCCATAGGCAAATCTTTGCATACCATTAATCCATCCTACCAATTCCTTCAGTTTGTTCTAAAAATGTGGATATTTTCATGCAAGTACGAGTTTATAAGGAAAGACAAGTAAGGGAAACATCTACATCTTAAGATCATTGATTTCAAACTTCCCAGCTCTCGTTCAATTAACTCGATGGCTCTATATTGCGGCAAGCCGCTAAATCATAGTCATAAAGCTAAATCTGTGGGAAATTATGTTGTTCCCTTTCCATCTGTTTAGGCCTTGACATATACTAGAGATGCAATCATAGCTAACTTAGGTCATTATCTTCTATTTTCGATGCAACAGTCGAGAGGGTAGACGCACTGTGGCCGTTTTCATCAGTCATAGAAATCAGTACACTGTGATATATTGCAGAAGAAGAAGAAACAGCTTTGATGAAATTTTTGCATCACAGTTCTTTACATGGCTATTAGTTGATGTTCCAGCCCACAGGTTGTTATCACTTTATTTTTGTTTGGCTTCGTTTCATTTGCCTTCCGAGTTTTTCAAAAGGCAGTTGAAGTGTTTATTTTTTTCCCCATTAGCCCTTTTGAGAATACACACACCTACACACACACACACACACACACACACATTATTAGTATTGACTGTACACCGCCCCGAGTCCCTTTCTGGGAGAGGGGCGGTCTAAAAATCTAAGAAATAAATAAATAAAAATAAACACACACACACACACACACACACACACACACAGACCAACCTCTATCTCTATCATTTCTATCTCTATCTCTATCTTATCTATCTACAGTATCTATCTACCTGAGAGAGAGAGGAGGGAGTATACATTTGCACCGATTTAAAGAAATAGTATTAAAAACCTGCAAGTTGATTGGCAGGAAACTCTTAAAAGCACCTTTCTGAAGCCTGTAGTGATTGCACCTGGAAGCCAAGGAAAGCAGGGTTCAGTTGAGGAATACTCACAAACTTCTCCTTAATCAATAGAAAGAGGCTGCTTTTTTGTTAGTATTAGTCTGCTAAGAAGAGTCTTCTGCTGGAAACTAGATTAGCTTCTTTTGAGTCAAGCTTTGTAATACTGTAGAATGTTTAAATCTGTGTAGCTATTAAACTGCCAAGAAATCTCTGAGATTGTAGGCCATATATGTAATCAATGAATAAATAAATTTTCAAACTGCAGTTGACAATCAAAACTTCATTCAAAGATTGTGTGTGTGTGTGTGTGTGTGTGTGTGTGTTGTATTTGTGCTGATAAATAAATAAAGGGAGACTAGTATAGATCTATTTCAAGCTATTTAGCTCTCATCAGCTAGCCATACCCTTACTGGGAGCTGATGAGAGCTAAATAGCTTGAAATAGATCTATACTAGTCTCCCTTTATTTATTTATCAGCACAAATACAACACAAATATAAAAAGGCAACATTAAAAATAAAAATATGGTTTTCTGCCTGGATGGTTTTCTGTAATGAGCCGAAGGACAGAAAGAGGGAGTAGTGAGCTTCCTCCCATATTTGGGCATATCAGGGGTTGTAACACAAATACATATACATATACGTGTGTGTGTGTGTGTGTGTGTGTGTGTGTGTGTGTGTGTGTGTGTACTTTTTTAATAAAAAAAAAACCACCCAGCAAGATATATTACAGATAATGAATGTTGGATTTACCCAACACCCTTCACTACGTGGAGAGAGAGAGAGGCAGAATGACAGACAGAGACAGAGAGAGAGGCTATACAATATATTAGAAATGGCACTTTCTTCCTCTTCCTCTTTCAGCGACTCACTGACTATAAATTCTAGCTAAGTGACTCTCTGAACTTGGTTGTTTTCTTGGGATGTTTCATTTCCCAAACTAGATATTATCATCAGTAGGGAATCAGGGTGCTCTTATTTTAGCTAGGTGACTTCTTGGTCCTCTTAATTTTCTGTGTTACTTGGATATTATTGAGGTCTTTGGCAGGAGCTTTCTAAGCTATAGCAGACCTTCAGGTCACTGATATCTGAATTTTTCTATGGTCATGTTTCTAACAATAGCGTATTTTACTGATGTCGTGTGAGATGCCCAAGAAATTAGTTTTTAGCCTTGCATTGGCATCATACATTCTGAATTTATGCTGTGAACTTTACTTTCTAGAAGACATCCAGAGCTGTTTAAGACATCAAGGCTGCTTGTTTCCTTTCGACTTTGTCTTGTATTGAAAATACAAATTGGCAGAGTAAGTTGCCAACAAACAGAATAAATAACAGAGATAATTTTAGACAGTGCAGAATCACCTCCTGGAATTCATTTCTGCAACAAGCTATTGAATCAAGGAGCACAGGCAGATTTTAGAAACAGCTGGATAATTTCCAGCTCATTAACAATATTTGTGCCTCTGCAAAATGTAGGTTTAGTACAAATCTCATGATTCAGAATGTTAAATAATTGTGTCCTGTTCTATCATATTGATTCCTTCACTGAGCTCGTAACACATTTTACAAATGACTGAGAACTTTACTGAAGGGAAAAAAGTAGTTTTGACCACTTGTTTGTGTGGTAAAAAAATTGTTATTATTTTGTACTTGTTTGCGTTCATTGCATACCTCAAGGTATATTTCAGAAATATATTATAATCAGTAAAAGAGGCACATTTCCTAATAGTTTTGCTGCAAGAGCATGCATCTCTTTGGGTATGCTTGTAGGTATGAAGAGGAAGCATAGATAACTGAATTCTTGAACAATGGTGTTTGCTTTTGTGCAAGTTAAATCCAATTCTTCCGTATTCCATGTTCCATGTTGGATGCATGTGTGACATGTCTTAGCAAAAGAATTAAGCTACAACTTTCCATCAAGAAAGGACTACAGAATGGGCTCCCGCATCCACTATGATTAGGAAGAGAAAACCTCCCTAGCACACACTATAAGGCAATTCAAATATTTCAACCAAAGTATTGATTAATAAGAGTTTAATCCACTAGAGAAAACCCAGTTTGTTGCAATAGTTAAGACACCAGGCCAGAAACCAAAGTAACATGAGTCCTATTCCTGTCTTAGGGACGCGGTAGCTCAGTGGCTAAGATGCTGAGCTTGTCAATAAGAAAGGTCAGCAGTTTGGGGGTTCGAATCCCCAGAACCGCGTAACGGAGTGAGCTCCCGTTATTTGTTCCAGCTTCTGCCAACCTAGCAATTCGAAAGCATGTAAAAAATTCAAGTAGAAAAATAGGGACCATCTTTGCGGGGAAGGTAACAGCGTTCTGTGCGCCTTTGGTGTTTAGTCATGCCAGCCACATGACCACGGACACGTCTTCAGACAGCGCTGACTTTTTGGCTTTGAAATGGAGGTGAGCACCACCCCCTAGAGTCGGGAATGACTAGCACATACAGTACGTGTGACCTTTACCTTTAGTCCTGTCTTAGTTGGATAACCTTGGGCCAGTCATTGTTTCTCAACTTTAGAAAGGAGCAAATAGCAAACCACTTCTGATATCTTATTTAAAAATACCTGAAGGAATCAAGTCCAGGAAGTCACCAAGACTTAAAGGCATGTGTGTGCCTTCACATACACCAACACACACAACACAACACAGCAGGTTAGAATTATTCTATCATGAGATTATGCAATCATAGCATTTGGGTGAAAAAATAGATGGGAGTCAAAGTGCAAGTTCATTGTATGCAAAAGTAAAGACTTCAAGTCAAGCTCCTCTCAACTCAATTGACATGTCCCTCGTGGGCTTTTTGGCAGCCATAGCAAAGTGCTATTCTTGGTGTTGAAGTGATGTATAATGTGCAATTGCCTTCTTCCAGCATTTATTTTATTTTATTTTGGGATTTTTTAAAAACATAATGCGAGGTAACAGGAAGCCCCAGCTTGATATCCTTGGTCCACCTTTAACTTTCAGCTGGGAGTTGGCTTAATTGAACATGACACTGCATAGATGTGGGTTTCTTTTTTCCCCAAACAAAATGATAGTTCCAATGTTTTATACATTTATTTGAAGTATTTATATCCTGTCTGCTTTTCCGGGTTGGCTCACAATCTACTTAAAATGCAATAAGGTAGATGAAGAATCATTAAAGGATCCCTTCGGGCACTTCTCTAACAAGTTCTCCGAGCTATCATTATCTTTCTTTGAGTCACAGAAGATTCCACAGGAAAACCTCGCCGTTCTAAATAGCTATTGGAGCAACTGCCTTCAGTCTTAGTGAATTACACCCTCTAATAGATGCGGATGCTTCTTTCTTCTTCAATTCCCATGCTGCTGGTCCCTGAAGATTCACTGGGCAGCACAGATGCTTCCATGAATTTTGCTGACTTGCACTTGCTACCGACTGGGATGGGTGTCCAGTCATAAATCTATTGGCTCATAAATCTCCCCTCCCTCTTCTTAAAGACACGCGGACTGCTTTAAAACAGACACACAGCTACCCATGTTCTGTTTTGGGAAACTCGCTTCCATTAGTAATTTTATGGCAGAGATGGCTCACCGATCGGCCGTCCATTCTGAGAGCAAGGGCTTCAATCCGCTGAAAGGCCTTAATAATATATGTAGGAGCATTTGACTTGCAATAGTGATATTATTGATCTGACACCATTAAGGTTTGCAGGATTTATTTCTTTAAAATACATACACATTATAAACCTACTAATTGTTTCTCATTGACCCATATGTTCAAAATAAAAAGCCAGGCAAGGAAGATACTTAATATGTTTTCAGTTGGTTTGGGTATCAACAGATATCTATCTATCTATCTATCTATCTATCTATCTATCTATCTATCTATCTATCTATCATCTATCTATCTATCTATAAATCCTTGACTTATGACCATAACTGAGCCCAACATTTCTGCTGCTGAGGTATTCACTTAAGGGACTTTTGTCCCATTTTATGATCTTTCTTTGAAGGGACGCAGTGGCTCAATCAATCAGAAACGTCGGCAGTTTGCCAGTTCGAATCCCTAGCACCACGTAATGGAGTGAGCTCCCATTACATGTCCTAGCTTCTGCCAACCTAGCCATTCCAAAGCATGTAAAAATGCAAGTAGAAAATTAGGAACCACCTTTGGTGGGAAGGTAACAGTGTTCCGTGCGCCTTTGGCGTTTACTCATGCTGGCCACATGACCACAGAGATGTCTTTGGACAGCGCTGGCTCTTCAGCTTTGAAATGGAGATGAGTACTGCCCCCTAGAGGTGGGAATGACTAGCCCATATGTGTGAGGGGAACCTTTACCTTTACCTTATGATCTTTCTTGCCACAGATCACTGTAATTGTTAAGTTAGTAACACAGTTAAGTGAACGAGGCTTCCCCATTTTCGAAAGGCCACAAAAGGTGATCACATGACCCCGGGACACTGCAACCGACATAAATATGAGTCAGTTGCCAAGTGTCTCAATTTTGATCACACGACCATGGGGATGCCACAATGGTCATTAAGTGTGAAAAATGATCATAACTCACTTTTTTCAGTGCCGTCTAGGTGGAATTCAGCACAGTTTGCACCTATTCGGGAAAAACAGTTGTTAACTTTCTAAGCAGTTCGGTGATCAGATTGTTGGAAGAAATCTCCTTTTGCTTTTTCCCCCTCTATAGGGCTAATCCTGTAAGGAAGGCGGGAAGGAAACTTTGGTGTTGTTTCTAGCCTAATATTTATTGCCCTGCTTACAGAAACTGCCTCTCCGGTTAACCCTTATCACATTGTTACAGCTACGGCAAAGTGCCCATCGACGTGAATGACATTGAGTTGGCCATGCCCACCCAGTCACATGACCACTGATCCCCGCCTACCCAACTGGTCATTAGGGCAGAGAACTGGTTGTTAAATTATTTGAATCCCACCACTGGTGCCATCGTAAATTCGTACGGTCACTAAATAAACTGCTGTAAGTCGATGACTATCCATACATGGGACTGTATATGCCTGAAACTTTGAAGATGCCGATCAATGGATTCATTTCCTTGCACCAGAAAAAAATAATACCTATTATCAATTGAGACATTATGTAATAAATAGGAGATTCCCAGAAATGAAGTGTCATTGACGATATTTTAGTACTTAGGGGGGAAGGGAATGTGAGCAGGTTAGGTATTTATTTATTTATTTATACACTTTAACCAAGAAGATGTTTTTTTCTTTTCTTTTTTTTTAAATGTAGCTAAGTGGCAGGTGCTGGATTTACTGAAAACTAGCATGAAAAATCAGTAAAACATCTCAGATCTAAAAATAAGCCTTCAGGCAAGGTCTGGAAGAGGAAAATAAACTTTGCTAAAAGCGCATTTAGATCCATTTATGAAACGCTAGAGAGATGTCCCCTTATTCTTTTTCTTTCATCTTTCATCTTTTATTCAGTAATAGACAAATCTGCAATTGGTTTTGGAATTTCACTCCCAGACAGTCTGGTTTAAAACCTAACTTGATTGTGTTTGGAAAGAAAGAAAGAAAAAGAAAGAAAGAAAGAAAGAAAGAAAGAAAGAAAGAGAAAGAAAGGAAAAGAAAAGAAAAGAAAAGAAAAGAATAGAATAGAATAGAATAGAATAGAAAAGATTGGGACCTTGGAGGTCTTCTAGTCCAACCCCCTGCTTAGGCAGGAAACCCTATACCACTTCAGACAAATGGATATCCAACATCTTCTTAAAAACTCTCAGTGTTGGAGCATTCACAACTTCTGGGTGTAAGTTGTTCAATTGATTAATTGTTCTAATTGTCAGGAAATTTCTCCTCAGTTCTAAGTTGCTTCTCTCCTTGATTAGTTTCCACCCATTGCTTCTTGTTCTACCCTCAGGTGCTTTGGAGAATAGGTCGACTCCCTCTTCTTTGTGGCAACCCCTGAGATATTGCAACACTGCTATCCTGTCTCCCCTAGTCCTTCTTTATATTAAACTAGACATACCCAGTTCCTGCAACCATTCTTCATATGTTTTAGCCTCCAGTTCCCTAATCATCGTTGTTGCTCTTCTCTGCACTCTTTCTAGAGTCTCCACATCTTTTTTACATTGTGGCGACCAAAACTGAATGCAGTATTCCAAGTGTGGCCTTATTTTATATATATTTTCTAAAGCATTTTAATCTGCTCGAGAATATCTTAACTCCAACAAATTTTATCATCATTTTGCTTATTATTATTTATTACTATGCATTGGTATACATAGGCTGGATTTTTACTTGTATAGGTAGGTCTGCATAAAAATAATTTAAGTAGAAAAGTATCAAATAATCACATGATTTCTAAGTTAATGTGGGAAATTTCTAATGGGTTGTTCCTCTAGAACAACTTTACATTTAAACATTTTTCTCTCAGTCATGTAAAATATATATATTTATGGATTAAGATGGAAAGAAGCCCTTCAAATTGAAAATATACCAGCAAGTTGGTTGACATACAAGTTGCAAAAAGAAAAAAGAAAATAAAGTAATATTAAAATTGCAAGAAAGAAATCTGTAATAACAGCTAATGTAAATAGGTGAAAAGTGTTTCATCAGTTATATACATCAGTATTATATTACTTTATGCAAAGGTCATATATGTGTATATGTATCATTTAAGTTTAATTTAAATAATAATATATAAATAATAGGAGAATACAGAGAATTAGAGATCATTTTTTTCAATGCATTTATAACAATAAGTCAAGGTCATGAAATTAAGAGCATTTTCAGATGATTTGCTATTTCTTTTAGAAGATCCAATAGAGGGAATAGAATTTGATATGTTATCAGGTTTTGAGATTAATAATCTGAAGACAATATTAACAAAAATATGAAATTAAAAAATCAAATGGAAATAATTGAGGATGATAGTTTAAAGAGAGAGAAAAATTATAATGCTTGGGTGTTATTGTGACAAACTTGTACTGTATGCTATTTCAAAATAATGAATTAAAACATGGAATGAAAGAATTAAGGCAAATATACATGTGCCAGATAATGTTAATATCAGGGTTCCAAGTAATAAATCCATATCAAACAAAACTCCACGCCCCACAGATTCCTCAAATAATAGCTTTATTGGAAATATCATATTGGCACAGATCTTGTGAAAACCGACTCTGAAGACTCCTGTGGAGTTTCACCTAATTAAAAGTAAAAGTTTTTCTACTTTATCAAAACAATTGGTCACATGATCCAATCGTGGTGCAGTGTGGCAACTGGGTAGCATCATTCTGCCTTCCTCCGACCAGGTGTGAGAATGTCCTTGGTTCCCAAGAGAAAATATTTTGTTTTGGCTACATAATCCCTTCTATCTCAAATCCCACCTCCCTATCCCTCAGGTCCAGAGTAGCAACATTGAAGCGGTCAAAAACGGCTTCAGTCAGGTGAAGCTTCAGGGTTTGACAATTGCAGGATCTAATCTGGGTTGGTCTACTAGAGAGAAGGTCCCTGAAGATGGGCTCCAGCACAAGTCCAAAAGCTTGATAGACAAAATCTCTGCTCCTGCTGATCGACCCAGATTGGAACCGGCATGGAATGAAAGTTTCACCGTCCCTAACTCTGACCATCTTACAAGTCCAAAACAATTAATTCTGAAATTGCAAACTTTCAAAGAGAAGAATGATAATTTTTTTCTCTTGCTTTGCTACTTTTATAGAACAGGACTAGGCTGTGCAGCCCAGAAGTGCAGAGCACCCTCCCCTCCCCCTCCCCCCATAAGTACCGATCTACAAATTGGAGCTTCCCCATAATGCACATTCTATCCCATTAAATATGAAATGGCGCGCTATGTCATCTGTATGATAGAATATGCCATCTAGCATCCATTAGCACATTAATACTACATGAAGCCATTATGCTGTTTCCACCTCACTCTTAACATAATGGGTGATAATATGGGGAAAAGAAATTCAATAGTTTGGTTCTCGGGGGGAGGTATTTTGCATAACTCGCAACGTTTTCCACACTTTGACAGGACTGGATCATTCCTGGTGTGGTATCATGTAGAATACAGTAAGAGGTATGATCCTTATTATTCACATAAAGAGTCCATGTGGAAGCCTTCGTTCAAGCATGGCTTCTTCTGTGTGCTTTGTACTTCTGAAATGTACCTGGTAGCTCTTATATTGCTAAACCTTACAAATCAGAAGTTTCCATCAACAGCAGGGACATGCAGTCAGGGGAGGCAGGGGAGGCAGAGCCTCACCGCTCTCATCATGAAAATAAAAAAAAAGGGAAAATGTGCTGAGGAGCCATCTGCACACGTGGTCTGGGAATGGGACCACGTGTGCAGGAGGTTCCTCTAGCCTCAGCCTCCCTCCTGCACATGAGCCTTCCTAAGTCAACATGAAAGGGACAGCGGAGCGCGAGCTGCAGTCCCCTTCATGTTGACTCAGGAAGGCAGGGAATGGGGCCACGTGTGCAGGAGGCTAAGACAGCTTCAGCCTCCTGCACATGTGGTCCCATTCCCCTCCTTCCTGAGTCAACATGAAGGGGACCGCGGCTCACGCTGATGACGTCACCAGCCTCACCAGCCATAAACCTCACCGCACGTCACTGATCAACAGTAACCTGCAATGGAGTCAATCTTTTAAACCTGTGGCAACATCTTGACCAAGCCTTCTAACTCTATCATCTAAATAAAAAAAAGATGTCGAGACTCTAAAAAAAATGCAGAGGGGAGCAACCAGGATGATTAGGGGACTCATTGACATCCATCAGTCTCAAAAGATTATGGTATCGTGCTCTGGAAATAGGTAAAACTGGAATGTCCTCTCCAGAGCACGAGGCCTGGGTAGATTAATATGGAGTAGCAGATTACCCTCTCTCCATATCGCTGAAATATCCAATGGAATGGCAGAGCCAATATGATTGGTTTCAGCTGCATTTCAGGAGTTACCAGAACGTGGTTGTACACAGTCACGAACTGCTTCCGGGACTCCAGTTCCGGATTTTGCCTCGAAGTTGACTCCTGAAGCCTTTGCAAGTAGTGGATATAGCCACAAGGCACTGGAGGTTTGTAATCAGAGTTTGCCTTTTCCTAGAAGATGTTTCTGCCACTTTATCTTTATCTTCCGCCTTCAAAACCGTTGACCGTCTTCTCCTGTAACCCTTGAAAGGAGCCCTTACAAGGTGTTACTAGCTGGGCCAGCTAGACCAAGGTTTTCTAAGGAGGTGTTACTCCTCCATCACTCACCCTTTGTCCTGGCTTGTGACAGGCAGAGCCTGACTTCCCAAACATTGGGCCCAGGATGGTGTGTTTAGGGGATTGGAGACTAAACATATGAAGAACGGTTACAGGAACTGGGCATGGCTAGTCTAGTGAAGAGAAGGACCAGGGGAGACACGATAACAGTGTTCCAATATTTGAGGAGGGGTTGGTGCTCATCTCCATTTCAAAGTCGAAAAGCCAGCATTGTCCAAAGACGTCTCCTTGGTCATGTGGTGAGCATGACTAAATGCCAAAGGTGCACGGAATACTATTACCTTCCCACCAAAGGTGGTTCCTATTTTTCTACTTGCATTTTTATATGATTTCGAACTGCTAGGTTAGCAGAAGCTGGGACAAGTAGTGGGAGCTCACTCCGTTATGTGGCCCCAGGGATTCGAACCGCCGAACTGCCGACCTTTCGATTGACAAGCTCAGCATCTTAGCCACAGAGCCTTTCCTAATTTAGGAGCTCTAGATCTTATCTAAAATATGTTTGGTATGACGAAGAAAAGTTGGGGGTGATGAAAAGACTTTTCTAGAATCCCTGGAAAGCTACTTGCCCGTCAGCATAGACTGTTCTGAATCAGCTTTCTATCTTTGGAATAGTAATTGCTGGGACTGGAGAAAAGCGGGTGGCTTTAAAAAAAAGGACTAATGGAAGCCCTGGAGCGTTCATGACTATTTTTGAATTTGACCAATTGTTTTGAAAAGCTCCAGCTTGTTTCATCAATGACAGTTTCATTGAGGGTAAAGACTTAAAACAATCAGTTTCTCGGCACTGGCTTTGAGTGCTTAGTCGGATGAGCAAAGCTCAAGCAAGCAATAAATCAGCATACCCCAGCTCCTAATGACCTCATTTGGCATGCCAGGCAGAGGAAGAATTTATAAGGTCTGGGAACTCCTGTCTTCCCCCACCAATCTCTCCAACTGGGATATTTCAAGCAGGAGAATCTGGTCTTCTCGACTAATGTTGCTTCTTCCCTCCGATTTTTAGCAGCTGCATTTATTCCAAGTGGGGGTTTCTTTTTTTCCTTTTCTTTTCCCTCACCCCAATATAATTTCCCTCCTAGGGATAACTGATTATCATACTTTGCTACTCCCAGGGGCAATGGTGTCCTTATTTTAAGATTCATTATCAAATATTCAAAAGTATGTTGGTCTTAGATCGTAAGTAAATTAAACAAATGTTTCTCTAGCAATTGCACATTTTAGCTCATTTAGATGGCACTTCATTGCTAAAGAACATGCTTCCCGGCATGGTGGAAGCCATTTATTTAAAAAAAATAATAATTTGGGAATCAGTATGCTGGTAGTCCTCGACTTACGACCTCAATTGAGCCCATCATGTTTGTTGCTAAGCAAGACAATTAAGCGAAGTTAACCCCATTTTATGATCTTTCCTGCCACCGTTGTTGTTAAGTGAACCACTGCAGTTGTTAAGTTAGTAATATGGCGGCACAGTGAATCTGGCTTCCCCGTTGACTTTGCTTGTCAGAAGGTTGCAAAACCACACGACGCTGCAACCATTATAAATATGAATCAATTGCCAAGCATTTGAATTTTGATCAGGTGACTTTGAGTAGTTGGGAGAACTGGTGAATACCACCTCTGATTGGCCCCACTCCCATCTATTCTCTGCTTCCGAAGTCCCAGCTGATCAGGAAGAAATGGGGATTTTGCAGTAACTTTCCCCTGGAGTGGGGAGGGAATGGAGATTTTACAATATCCTTCCCCTGCCATGCCCACCAAGCCACATCACGCCCATCAAGCTACGCCCATAGAACTGGTAGTAAAAATTGTTGAATCCCACCACTGGTCGTAAGTGAGAAAAACCGCCATCAGTCCCTTTTTTCATGTTGTTGTAACAGTCAAAGGATCATTAAATGATCTGATGTAAGTTGAGGACTACCTGTATTTCACGAAGAAGTAGCACAAGGAAGTAAAACTTTGTATATAAACGCATAACAAGGTACCATTAAACAAGCTTACTTGGATCTTTTCTGCTTATGACTAAATCAACATGTAAGGATATCTGATCCACCTGATCACTCATTTCTCCTGACATTTTGGTTAGGTATAAGATGCTTTCTGTTGGGGAGAGAGGTAGGAAGGATGGTAAAAAATAAATGCTTGTGGCAATTATGAAGTTCACAATTATACCCACTGTGTTATACCCATTTTAAGCTGTCCCCTTAAAAATGTTTAAAACAGGGTGAGTTATAGAACAGTTCTCTTCAACATCTGGTATGAGAGGGACTGATACTATTAATGAGAATCTAAGTGTTTCAATAAGGTTCATCTGTGAAGCATCTGAAGATACGTGCCGATCTCCACCACTGTTCTTTTCGAAATGAATTTTCCGCCAGCTCAATCGCAGATTTTCCTAAAGTCCCAGAACTGCGGATCAGAGCCTACAAACAATGTTGTACTGCTAGAAGCGATTTTGTTAATTGCGGAAAATATGTATGGAACATTTGCTGCAAGTGTTCTATCCACATATTTGTATGAACAGTTTTCAACAGCTGGAGTGCTAATTAAATCAGCAAGCAGTTCTGTTCATGTCTACAAGTCATCATATTCTGTTCTGAATTGCTTAAGTTGTGGAAAATTCATTAGTAGGAAAAGGAATCCCTGTTACTGTATGGGTTTTTTTTCCCTTGAAAATGCCAGCGGGCGACACCTAGGAGTAGGTCCTTCTCTGTGATGGGCCCAACCCTCTGGAATGACCTCCCCCCCGACATCAGAACCACCACTGACCTCCGTTCCTTCCGTCAAAAACTAAAGACTCACCTGTTTCAATTAGCTGGCCTGGCACACTTTTAGTCTTACCCCCCGGGGATATATTTTAATTGGGTTTGGGTATTTTAATTGGGATGTTTTAGGGCTTTTATACTATATTTATTTCTTTGTACAGTCTCACCTCCTCCACTCAAATGCTCAAGTATTTAATTGTTTATATATTATTTATATTGTTATTTATGTATTTTATCTGTGTTTCATTGACTGTACACTGCCCCGAGTCCCTTTTTGGGAGAGGGGGCGGTTTATAAATCCAAAGAAATAAATAAAATAAATAAAAGGCCAAATGAGGCCATCTGGAGAACCATGGAGGTCAAATAGAAAGATATTTTGCTGGCCTCCTCCATTTGTCCCAATCCCCTCATCAGGTACAAACTAAAAATGTTCCATAAACAGCAGGTTCCACTTTTCCTTTCCTGTTTAAAAGTAAGGTAAAGGTAAAGGTTTCCCTCACACATATGTGCTAGTCATTCCTGACTCTAGGGGGCGGTGCTCATCTCCGTTTCAAAGCTGAAGAGCCAACACTGTCCGAAGACATCTCCGTGTTCATGTGGCCGGCATGACTCAATGCCAAAGACGCACGGAACACTGTTACCTTCCCACCAAAGGTGGTTCCTAATTTTCTACTTGCATTTTACATGCTTTGGAATTGCTAGGTTAGCAGAAGCTAGGACATGTAATGGGAGCTCACTCCATTCCGCGGTGCTAGGGATTCGAACCGCCAAACTGCTGACCTTTCTGATTGATTGAGCCACTGCGTCCCTTCAAGAAAGGTCATAAAATGGGACAAAAGTCCCTTAAGCGGTTGTTACCTTCCCACCAAAGATGGTTCTTATTTTTCTACTTGCATTTTTTTTACATGATTTGAAACTGCTAGGTTGACAGAAGCTGGGACAAGTAATGGGACAAGTAACTGCCGAACTGCCAACCTTTTAAAAAAAGTACAGATTGCTAAAATGGCAGCTCTCAGCTGTTCTACATGACTCTTCCCCCCCCCCCAACATTTTGAAGAGCTAATCTTTCCTAATAAAATTTTTAAAAAAGCATTTTCCCTAAGTGTGAAAATGAGAAAATGATTAACCTTAATAAGGTGTATAAGTAGTAATTAAGGATCAGAGAAAATTAACTTGCTTCACAGTTTAATGCAAACTTTTCCACAGATCAAACGTTTAGTCAAATATATTAAGAAAACCATAAGGTGATTTGAAAATTCACATTTTTCCCCCTCTCAATTTCATAGCACAGTTTAACGGTTTAAATAAAACACTTGAGAATGTGTAAAAGAAGGAAATGTGTATACCCATCAGCATATTGCTGATACGAAATTAGAGGTGCATGATGCTCACAAGGACAACATAAATAAAGATTATCTAGGATTCTAGCACCAGAAATGTATATTCTAACCGTTGCAGCTTTTAGCATTGGGTGTATTTATGGTGAAAGAATTCACTTCCCCAAATAATATAGATCAAGCATCATTTGACATCAGAAAAGATGTAATGGGACAGAATAGCTTACCATTTGCTTCCACATTGGCCACCAAGATGTATTTGACAGCTCACTAGAAGTAGAAATAAGAAATAGGGAAAATATTAGCAGATATAATTTATTTTCTCTTTTTATAGAATAGAGTGGAGTGGAATGGAGTGGAGTGGAGTGGAGTGGAGTAGAGTAGAGTAGAGTAGAGTAGAGTAGAGTAGAGTAGAGTAGAGTAGAGTAGAGTAGAGTAGAATTGAATTGAATTGAATTGAATTGATAATTGGATGGAAAAGATTAGACGATGAAAGATGGTATTGCCATGTATGCTTACATTGTTGTCATTAAAAAACCCATGTATATTAATACTAGAGTTATATAAGTTTGATTAATATAACAATTAGTATAATTATCATTATTGATGCTTGTATGACATTAACAAAATGAATTATACCTAGGGACCACATTGTTCATGTATTGATATTGAGGTATATTTAAAAACAAAAAAAACCCTAATAAAACATTTTTAAAAACAATATGGTTGGCATGGATTTAAGTTAGCACGATGTATGAGCTCAGTTGTTACAAATGAGAAATTTTCCCACGGAGTGCTTAGATGTGGCTCACTGGGCTGCCCTGGAAACAGGAAAAGACTAGCCTGTGGTACATCAACCAATGAAAATGGAGCTTGGAAGGGAAAATGGAGTTGCGGGAGATCGTCACGCCTGAAAACGGCGTTTAGGAACCCATTTTCTCAGGCAGAGTGCTCAGCCAGCACAGGCACCCCTGACACGAGTGACATCGAGCTGATACTAGCCCATCCCCTCAAGATGAAACACAACCCTGATGCGGCCTTCAATGAAACTGAGTTTGACACCGCTAGTATAGACTCTCCTGCTTGAGCAGGGAGTTGGGCTACATGACCTCCAAGGTCCCTTCCAATTCTGTTATTCTATGTTCTTTTATATGAGTTGTATGAAGACGTACCATACATCTCAAATCAGTCTCAAGATATTGATAACGTCTATTTTTAAAGGCATGTGAATTTGTTGCTGTCATTCCTTCTGTTGGTAAAAAAAGGCAACATTAAAAATAAAAATATGGGTTTCTGTCTGAATGGTTTTCTGTGATGAGCCGAAGGACAGAAAGAGGGAGTAGTGAGCTCCCTCCCATATTTGGGCATACCAGGGGTTGTAACACAAATACATATACATACATACATACATACATACATACATACATACAAACATACATACATACATACATACATACATACATACATACATACATCATATATATATATATTTGTTTTCGTAGATTTTCACGGGTGTAGGTATGCACAACTGGTATGCCCTTTATTTATTTATCAGCACAAATACATGTGGAAGTAGAACTTCACAACAGGTTGCATGCACTAACGTCCTTTAAAAATGGATTTTTAAAAAGTCTGGAGATGCAGGAAGCAGGCATCAAAATAATTGGGTATCAATGCTAAGGACTTCTGCTATGATATATTGGGAGTCTTTGTGAGTCCACTGCTTATGTAACACCAACCATAAAGTCCAAGGACAAGACATTAAAGCTCTATTTTCAATCACTGAACAGTTTTCTTCCCCCCTTAGGAATCTTGGAAGTGCATCATTTATGATTTTGTCAATGAAGAGGAAGACAGCACTCCATCAGTTCACATGTTTCCTCCTTACTCTTCAACACTACAAAACCCTCAGAGCACAGCAACTGTTGGGGCTTAATGTGAATGGTCTGAAATTTGCGTACTTAGAAAATCCATAACTAGGAAGACTCATCGGTACTTTATTCTTGACGATGAATATATCCAGCTACAGATGGACTATCAAGGTGGGCTTTTTTTTCCTTCTTCTTTTTTAAATGGTGCTTTTAATGCTGAGTGAGATGCATACTGTATCACCCCTGCAAAGAAGAATTTGGTAAATAATTAATTATAAACATGAATGAGAATGTTTGCCTGTTCAGACAGACATAATACATTGTTGTAATCAATTCCCTTCCATCCCCCCCATCCTCTGTCTGTCTGTCTGTCTGTCTGTCTGTCTGTCTATCATCTATCTATCTATCTATCTATCTATCTATCTATCTATCTATCTATCTATCTATCTATCCATCCATCCATCCATCCATCCATCCATCCATCCATCCATCCATCCATCCATCATCTTCTATTATTTCTCTATTATTCATCCATCTATTTATCCTCTATCATATCTTTCTGTTTATCTGTCATTCTATCTCTGCTTTAATTATTTGTTTTTAAGTGGAAATGTTTTTCCTGGTATCTTGTCCTGAGCAAATGAAACCTATTGTGGTCTTTGTTGAATCAGTGCTTCATAAAATAATATCTGGAGGGTCTGACAGCGTTGTTTTCAAAACCTTTAAAGATCCCGTATAGCCTGACACTTTCTTTAACACTGAAGGTTGCCTTCCAAAATTGCTGAACTACAAACATCAATACAACTTGTAATTCAAGTTGTAAGTAAGGATGGTGTCAGTCTCCCTGGGCTCAGGGATAAATCTCTGTGTGACAATTTTACACAGATGAACTTGACTGCTAGGCTTGAACCTAGCTAAACACTCTCAAACACACAATTTGGTGGCACTAGATAAGATACTTTATTGTAGATTAGAACGGAGCCACACGTTAGTTGTCCTGTGTTGGCACAAGAATGCAGTTCTCCCTTATGTCTTTGTTTCAACCTTCTGTTTCTTCTTCCCACCTTTCGGCCATTTTGTGCCCTCTGCTTCATGGCTTTGAAACCAAAAGGTTGTTAACATAACTGTCCTGAGAATCATTAGCTCTCGTCTTATCTTTCAGAGTTGGTATGCAGGTAGTGATGTGGCCCACTGGCGGCCAGCAGAGCTGGCAGCAGAGTGGGACAGTGAGGAGATTGGGGAGGAACGTGAGCCAGTCCTGGGAGTTGAGGAAAGCTGAAATGAGGGCTCCGCATTGGAGGCAGAGAGGGAGCTAGATAGCAGTGAGGGAGAAGAACAGCTGGAGCCTGTTCCCAGTGTGTGCACGGGCAGAGCTGCCAGAAGACAAGAACAACTAAGAAAGCAGGGTCGAATTAAGAGTAAAGCCACACCTTGGAGGTGATTGGCCCCTCCCACAGGAAACAAAAGAGGAACGAATGAGGAGTGGGCTTTTGCAGGAAACAATTTGTTCATTCGGTCTGGAAAGTTCTGGTTGTGATTATAAGAGATTCTGTGCCAAGTTTTCTTTTGCCCTGTGTTTGGAAACTAGTTATCTGGCAGTGCTCTAAACGAGATAAGGTTTGTGTTGATAAACATTCCTCTGAAAGACTGTTTGCTAAAGGCTTACTTACTGCGAATGAAAGGAATTCACAGTCGTGTAAATAAAAGAGGTTTTGTCAGAACCAAGACTTTGCTTCTTGCTTTCTAAGGAAGTCTAGGTTGGAACAGGTAGAATCTAAGAGATAACAAATATGATGTGGGAACATAACCAACTCATTTTAAACTAGCCACATTGACTTCAAGCAAGTCTACTTTGTGCTTGCCTTGCCACAATTTTTTGAACTTGGCTACTAAATACAAACATTTTGAGGTTCCAACTTAAATTGACTAGGTTCATGCAAAGATGCCCATCTGGGAAAAGAAAAAAAAAAGTCAAGACTTAAACTAACCAAACTTGGCTAATTGATTTAATCTTGATACTAGATTATTTTTTTCTAAATTCGGTACATAACAGTTGCATATGAAATGTCTCAGGATATTCAGAGATTCCTGATCAGAGGCAGCATCTGAGGAATTTCGAAGAAAGAAAAGCAGCATTAAAACCTGTAATATTTTAGGGATCTGAACAGCTTTTTCATTATTATTGTAGAGAATTGGAACTCTTCTCAAATCAACACATTTGCATCGAACTCCAACTAGGCACAATGAGTATTTGATGTGTGGAGAAGCTGCTTATTATGTCACTAGTAAACCAGCTTACTCTGTCTATTTAATGTTTTTATGGGGATTTGTATTTCTTCTGTCAGTTTTCCGCTAGCCTGACATTTTCAAGGAAATATCCTGCAACTAAACAGCTGTCTGCTTGAGCATATAAGTAATTGCAGAGGGAGGGGAAAAAAGTCATTTATTGCCATCTCTGTCATTTCTCGCCTTAATGAGAACTAAATTGATAGATTAAACAGGCCAGGCTAAGAACTAGTCTGAAAGCTATCTCGGAGTGCTGCAATGGCCACTACAAGTGGTTTTTTGGGAGTGGATTAGCGAAATCACTAAGAGATGGATCTATCTGTAGCTCTTGGCTATGGAAGTGAGGAACTGAGAATACACATTCAAAAGCAGTGTCATTTGTCTACCAAATGAAATGATAATAGTCTTCTGCACTGTATGCTGCATTTAAACTTCCCAGGAGGTTCAATTAAATGTTGAAATTAAAAGTGCTGAGCTGGAAAGATTATTGGTTTGATCTGGGGAAGCATCCCTTCTCTCTCCAATCAGCTTCTGTTTTTTGTCCTCTTATTCTCAGGGTGCTTAACAATGAGACAGTGGCAAGAGTACAGAGACAGTAACAAGGGTGATTAGGGGACTGGAGGGTAAAACTTATGAATTGGCTTGTAGGAATTGGGTATGCCTAGTCTAGTGAAAAGAATGACTAGGGATGACATGAGAGTATTCCAATCTTTGAGGGGCTGCCGCAAAGAAGAGGGGGTCAAACTATTTTTCAAAGCATCAGAAGGCAAGACAAGAAAGAGTGGATGGGAACTCGTCATGGAGAGAAGCAACCTAGAACTTAGGAGAAATTTACTAGCAGTGAGAACAGTTAACCAGTGGAACAGCTTGCTTTCAGACGTTGTGGGTGCCCCATTGTTGAAGGCTATTAAGAAGATTCTGGACAGCCACTTATCTGAAATGAGCAGATAAGACTAGACTTGAAGACCTCCAAGGTCCTTTCCAACTCTGTTATTCTATTTTCTAATGTCTTTTGAAGCATCTTAATGATGCTTGATGATACATTGAAGCCAGTGGTGGGATTCAAAAAAAATTAGTACCAGTTCTGTGGGCATGGCTTGGTTGGTGTGGTGTGGCTTGGTGGGCATGGTGTGGCTTGGTGGGCGTGGCTTGGTGGGCGTGGAAAGGACAGGATACTGCAAAATCCCTATTCGCTCTCGATCAGCTGGGACTCAGGAGGCAGAGAAGAGATGGGAGTGGGGCCAGTCAGAGGTGGTATTTATTGAATTTATTTACTGAATTACTCAAAATTTCTTCTACCGGTTCTCCAGAACTGGTCAGAACCTTCTGAATACCACCTCTGATTGAAGCACACTATATTTTTGGAGGTAATAAACTATACTCAAGTTTTCTCTAACCCACTGTCCTTGTCTTTCCACACTTCTCAATCTGCAAAAGCCTTAATTGGAGGATTTTTTTAAAAAAAAATCCTTTTAATTGAAGTGTGAGAAATTATTGATACTGGAGACTGTTGGAGAAGTAATCATACACTGAAGTACAAAGAATTCCTGCACACCAAGAGGTTGGTGATCTCCTAACAAGTAAAAAGAGTTGTAGGAACACCACCCAGGTGCAAGAAAAAATCTCACCTCCTTTTAAATAATCATCAAAAGCCATTTATCTTTTATTGAATTCAAGGAACTCTGTTAAGAAAAATGTAGAATTTTCCTGCAGATCATCCGCATGGTGTTAAGTCAGCCAAATGGGAGCTTTTGTTTAAAGAGGACAATGGCATGCCGTGTGTGGGTTTGTTTGTGTGTGTGTGTGTGTGTGTGCTATTGCTACTTGATCTATAAAAATGGAGCTCCCCCTTCAATCATTACTGATAGTTCAACAGCTGAGAAAGCCGTGAATATTCCACACCACGTGCATTGTACTGTTTTACGTTCATCATACTTTTAAAAATGTAACGGGAATTATTGAACGCCTGTTGAAGCTTTATCTATAGTACCTACATAGTATCTGTGAGTATCCACATAGTATGATTATCTAAGAGATCATAGACGGATGACGTCTGCAAATTGAAAATAATAACTCAAACACCAAACATGCCTGAAGTGGAGCCTCCTTTTGGAAAGTGGAAGGATCATATGCTTGAGCATTAATTAACATGAGAAAATAAACACATGGCTGTAAATTGCTTTTCTGAATAGCACTAGAGGCCATTTGTTATTCCTAAACACAAATTTAGAACTATCGTGTTTTCTGCGCTCGGTGCTTATTTAAAATTTTGTTTTGTTTTACGGGAGACGCTTACAACCACATTTATGTCTTGGAAGGACAGGATGAAATTTGCAGTGTCGTTCCCAGAAGAAGGCAATGACAAACAATTCATACTATTGACAAGAAGAAGGTGGGGGGGGGGAAGCCTGGTTGTGTTTGTGTAGTTACCGGGAGCTGAGCTTGCCTTGAAGGTATTTTTACTCCTCTAATGAAGCTTACTAAATATGAGATGGTTTGTATGTACAAACAAGGAAGGATGTGTTCTTTTTTTTTTCCCTAAAAAAAATGAGAGGTCTTTTTTTTTAAAAAAAAATGGGATTTGAATTTTATGTGCATGAGTCTGCAGAGAAGATTTTTTTTTTTATGAAAATGGGATAGATGATCATAGGCATGCCTGTAGGAAAGAAACCTGTACTTTTTTTGAGAAAGACAGATGCACGGCTCCGGGAACTATACGTCGGGAGAAACTGTCTTTGTTTGCTTTCTGCTCCTTAGACATCTAACTCAAAGTGCCAATCTTTGATGGCATGGATGAATAGCACTTTCAGGGGGAGAAAGAGAGAGAAAAATATACAGTGTAGAAGAAGCATGATATACCAAGTGTAAAATACTGCAGGGGAAATCTTTACAGTCAGAGTTATTTAAATAATGAATGCCCTTGTCCTCAAATTTCCTCTTGGGTTTCTGGCTTGGTTTTAAGCAGTGGGTGTCCAATGCATATATGCTTACAAAAGAACCACTGTAACTAATATACATATACATATGCATATACATATACATATACATATACTTGTCTGTCTGTCTGATTCTCTCTCTCTCTCTCTCTCTCTCTCTCTCTCTCTCTGTGTGTGTGTGTGTGTGTGTGTATCTTTGTATCTTTGTATCTCTGTGTGTGTATATATGTTCCAGCATAACTCTGGAATGCCTTGAGCAATTTCAACCAAACTTGGTAGACAGATAACCCAATTTGTTTCTCTGGAAACAAATAGTGTGGGGTTAAGACACCCCTAACACCCCTGAGGCTGTGTGTTCTGTTAAGATACAGCCTGTTGTACCTTAAAATGGCTTCTACCGTACTGCTGTAAAATGGCTTCTACTGTACAGCACAATGGAGTTGCCATGGTAACGGCTTCACAGTACTCTATAAGGGAGCTCCCTCTGGTAAGGGGGGAAATCCAACATTAAAAATTATGTTTGGTCCGGACATTCCCCTAGTTGCACAGTACAAGGGTGACATGTGCCGTTCTAGGAGCATGTAGAACTGCACCCGTTTGCTGCATTCTGTACCAATTGAAGCTTCAGGGTATTGTTCAATCATGGCCCTTTGTAGAGTGCATTGCAGTAGTCCAATCTGGAGGTGATCAGAACATAAGTGATTAGAAGCAGGGCCTGCTGATTCAGAAACAAAGGCCTGCCTAGTCATGTCTGCCACCTGCTCTTAGGAGGACTTCCCCATTGTACATGGCATCTATTTGGGGTCATCTCTGGACTCCTCCAATCCAAAGCCACTCAGTCTTGCCAGCATTCAGCTGTATCTTATTTTTCCCCATCAAGATCCTCCCAGTTTTCAGCTACCAGGATAAGATATTCATAGCATCACTTAAATTGCCTGGGGTGGAAATATATAATTGGGTATCATCAGCACACTAATGATACCTCACCCCCATGGTGATGGATGATTCACCCAGCGGCCTCATGTAGATGTTTTATAAAAAGGATCTTAATTGATAGTCCAGCATATTTCCCACACATTTCTCCTATGTGGTGATGTAGGTCACATCAGTGGTGGGATTCAATTTTTTTTACTACCAGTTCTGTGGGTGTGGCTTGGTGAGCGCGGCATGGTTTGGTGGGCGTGGCTTGATGGGCATGGCAGAGGAAGGATACTGTAAAATCTTCATTCCCTCCCCACTCCAGAGGAAGGTTACTGCAAAATCCCCATTCCCTCCCGATCAGCTGGGAGAATAGATGGAGATGGGGCAGTCAGAGGTGGTATTTACCGGTTCTCCAATTACTCAAAACTTCTGCTACTCATTCTCCAGAACTGGTCAGAACCTGCTGAATACCATCTCTGGGTCACATCCACCAATGGGTCCAGTATTTCTCTTTACAGCCATCCGACTTGTATCAAAAAGCTTTCCTTTAGAGAATACCCTGTCATGTACTATAATGTAAATAAGAGAGAGATGGCACAGGTTTTCATTTTTCTGAATATACTGAGTTGTCAGGGATGCTGAACACACAGCAAAGGACCCACCTGAAGTCAGAATTAAGTTGGTTGATATTCATTTATGACTCCATGATGCAATTACTGAGAAGCATCTACAGTGCAAGATGGGCTAGCAAAGGCTGTTTGTCATCAGATTTGACTGAAAAACAGATCAGATAATATATTTTCCCTCAGCTCTCTGAGGGATTCTCACAGCTCTGTCTTCAGCCTAAAAAGCCTGACACCGTCAAGTTTTGTTTTTATAGAGAATGTCAATCATCCACATTTCAGCACTCTTTTACTTCCCTTCGTTTCCTCTCTAAGAGTTGATGTTTCTGAAAGTTGACTTTGATATCAAGAGGGAAAACAATAATTTAAACAGTGGGTTTTGGGGTTTTTTTTTGCAAAAGAGGAAGTTTAGCTCTCTTTTTATACACATGTATATATGTTTTACAAGCTATTATAATATATAACATTAGTCGAGTGATTTTTAAAAAGAGGAAATGGGAGAATTCTCCATGCCCTCCATGATAAAATGCATAGCATTTAATCTATCTAATCAACAGGATGCATATATTGCTATGACGCTCACCTTTAGGAGGCAGAGCCAAGGGGTGGAGTTAAGACAGGAATTAGCCTGGAATCATTAAGTTCCCACAAGTCCAGCCCCCCTCTCCTTTGAATTCTGTTAATGCTGAACAATGGGTTGACTAGATCCTTGTGTATGTATGGTTCTGATTCTTCACACCTGATATGCTTTGTAGAACATTCTTCCCCATCCCACCCCACCCCAAAAAAATGAGGTTAGCTCTGCCCTGCTATATTTCTGGAAGTCCCCCAGGACCTGGTTATGTCACACAACTTGGGAATCACAGATAATCAGCGATACTTAGATAGCTCCATTCTGCTCTTCATTTTGTTTTTCAATTTTTTTAAAAAATAATAGAGGTAAGGTAAAGGTTCCTCTCGCACATATGTGCTAGTCAAAATGCCGAAGGAGCATGGAACACTTTTACCTTCCCACCACAGATGGTACCTATTTTTTCTACTTGCAGTTTTACATGCTTTCGAACTTTTAGGTTGGCAGAAGCTGGGACAAGTAATGGGAGCTCACTCCATTACGCGGCGCTACTGATTCAAGCCGCTGAACTGCTGACTTTTCTGATTGACAAGCTCAGTGTCTTAGCCACTGAGCCACCATGTCCCTTTTTTAAAATAATATTTTGTGTTTATTAATAAAGTAATACTTAATTGCTATGTTAATGAATTTATGAGGGCAAAAGAAGAAAGGGACGACAGAGAATGAGGTGGCTGGGTGGAGTCAGTAAAACAGTAGGTGTGAGCTTAAATGGACTCCCGAGGATGGTAGATGACAGAAAGGCCTGGAGGAACATTGTCCATGGGGTTGTGATGGGTTGGACACGACTTTGCAACTAACAACAACAACTAGCTGTCAGAAGTGAGCAGAATTGCTCAATAGGAAAGGATTCTTCCTTCCTTCCTTCTTTCCTTCCTTCCTCCCTCCCTCCCTCCTTCCTTCCTTCCACTTTTGAGTTTTCCTTTTTATCATTTTTGTACAAGTACTTTAAGCTATTTGATCTCAGGTTTACTGCAGAAGGGTGGTGTAAGCTGATTTGGAGCTAAGGAAAGTGGTCTTTAGGTCCATAGTGTATGTAGTTCTGGGACTAGGGGTTGGAAAATATAGCTCAGACTGGGAAGCCAAAAGAATCTCAAAGTAAGACAATTATAAATCAGTGTTATTTGCCAAGAAAGCAAGCATCAAAATGAACTCAGAGGAGATTTTTTCCCCTTTACCTAACCTGACATTAGTGTGGTTTAAGAAACAGGGTTAGAATATTAAAGACTGAATCATTAGAAGCTCTTGATTGTTGTACTTTGTACTTAGAGCCAGCTTAATAGAACAGCAGTTGAATGATTAACTATAATGATTGATGTTTGTCATTGTTTGTCTTTTGTCACACTTTGATGTGCAAATGCATTCTGCCTTAATACGTGATAAATGACTGGCTGCCTTTAATTGTTTATGAAAATAATTAAGGTGTTTGAAGAACAATAGTGGTATTTATTTTTAAGCTTCTTATTGTTTAAATTACCCCTTTCAGTTGAATACTTCCCTGCAATTAAATGGCAGAGAAAGATAGGGGAAGAGGGGTGGGGGAGGGGTTTTTTTTTTATTTAATTTTGCAAACTGATACAGCAGCTTGAATCTTATTTCATTCTGTGCTGTTTCATTGTTTGAGCTTCTAAAGGACAAATTACAAACCAGGACCTGAATCGGATTTTAGGCTCATTCCATCTTTGCCAAAGAAAATTATCAACTGAAAGTAATCCCTCAAGAAGCATTGTGGAGTAATGATTTTTTTTTTTTGCATAATGCAGAAATCCTATTTCCTTCCCTCCTCCAGGGATCCTGAGAATGATACAGAGAGTCCATCTTCTCAATTCTATAACAATTAAATAGCAAAAGGAATGGAAATGGGATGGAAAATCAGGTGTTGGGCTTCGTGACTAAATTGGAATAAGAAGTTACGTCTCTTGTATCCTCCATGGGCACTAAAGCTCTTATATTTTGTGAATAGTTGCAAAATGTTGCGGGGGGGGGGGGGGATGCTATGAAGGATTCCAAAGCTTCTCTTCAAAGGTTTAAAATTTATGAGACTGAAAACCAAATAGTGAGAATGGAATGTTTTCTAGAGCAGAGATGTGCATATTAAATGAACATATAGCTCAAATATGAGTTGCACAGATGTCTATCATTCCACCATTCAGCCTCCTGCCTGACCTTCTAGGCTTCAAATCAATCCCAAAGAAAAAATATTATGGGATATCTCATAATCAGAATAGAATAGAATAGAATAGAATAGTATAGTATAGAATGGAATTCTTTATTGGCCAAGTGTGATTGGACACACAAGGAATTTGTCTTTGGTGCATATCCACTCAGTGTACATAAGGAGAATAAAATACATTCATCAAGAATAAAAAGATACAGCACTTAGTGATAGTCATAGGTTACTAATAAGCAATCAAATTATACTAGGAAACAATGAAAATATAAATTTTAAAAGTACATGCAACATGGTTATAGTCATAAGTGGGAAGAGATAGGTTAGGAAGAGAATAATAATAATAATACAGTCTTAGTAGATAAGTTGACAGTGTTGTGGAGATTAGTTTTTTAGCAGAGTGATGGCATTTGGGGAAAAAACTGTCTTTGTGTCTTGTTGTTCTTGTGTGCCCTATACTGCTGTTTTGAGGGTAGAAGTTGAAACAATTTATATCCAGGATGTGAGGGGTCTGTAGATATTTTCACAGCCTTCTTTTTGAACTTGTGCAGCGTAAAGGTCCTCAATGGAAGGCAGGTTGGTAGCCATTGTTTTTTCTGCAGTTCTGATTATGCTCCGAAGTCGGTGTCTGTCTTGTTGGGTTGCAGAACCAAACCAGACAGTTATGGAGGTGCAGATGACAGACTCAATCATTCCTCTGTAGAACAGAATCAGAAGCTCTTTGGGCAGTTTGAGCTTCCTGAGTTCAAACTCTTCTATTCTATTCTATTCTATTCTATTCTATTCTATTATCAGCAAGAAAAGCTGGAGAAGGATGGGGAAATATGTGAGATTAAAATTGTGCTATCAACAGTGTCCTGTGCTATCTCACAGACATAAAATCAGCTCAAAAACACACCATAACAAACAACTCTACCGAATGAGGTAGAGACACTGAAAGTTTTTTTTTTTTTTTTTTTTTTTACAGGGAAGGTAAGCCACTGGGAAATTGGAGCAGAGATTTTGCCGGAGTTTTATTTTCTATATGCAGCATCAGGGTGTCATATAACAAATAATTAATGGAGGTGGGAGAATTCTCCAAGTGACTGAGCCGGCTGCAGAAACTCTGATAAGGACAGACAGGCTCACACCAGGAAAGCCTTCGGGGACAGCAGAATGTGTGATTAGTCCTTCAGTTTCCCCCTGCAAAGAAGCCACCACTTCCATTCCAGGAGAACCTTAATGAAGTTTTATGATTATTACTTTTTTGCTTGACTTATCCTGGACAACTTGTGCTAACTCAGTCAGGCCCCCATCAATCACTGCAAGACTGCAGTTCTATCTATGTTGGTTCAGAAATAAGTTTCAAAGAGGATGTGGTTGGCTTGCAGGATTTCAGGAATGGGGAACATCTGATTCCCTTTTGGAGGACACAAGGTTACAGCGGTGGTGTGTGTGCTTCGCGCACACTTTGCATTTGAAATCAGCACTAAATCTTACGTTTTTCTGCAACCCTGGTGAGTAAAATAGCTGAGACACGGTCATCCACTTTGGATAGAAGGAGTGGAGAGAGGAGAAGGAGAGAGGAAGTGGAAGTAGAGAAGAGAGGGATGGTAGAGGGAGAAAGGAAGTAGGGAGGAGGAGAGAGGGAGAGAGGTAGGCAGTGGTGGAATAGGGTATAACATGGTGTATGGAAAGCAGAAGAGCAAATATGGTGGGTTGGTGGTAAGAGGAATTGATATAATATTGGATAAAATAAAATAATGCTTGTTGAGATGTAATGGTATACTTGTAGTTACTTGTATGAAAATAGAATTTTTAAAAAGATGCATCTTATGAAAATAAAATATAATAAAATAAAATATGAAAAAAAAATTCTGCCTACCAGATATTAATCTGGCTAGCATCCTTCAGCACAGATTCAGCCCATTAGTTTGCTGGTTGTGAGCAAGAGGTAAGAGACGGCAGCAGCTGTTCCAGATTGCCATTTTGGGCTCTGCACCTCACATTTTTAGCCTCCAAACGCTCTAATCGCTGCCCAAAAAGGTGTTGTACAAAGGCAGCGATCGTCAGCGATGCTCTCTGGCAACCCAGCAGCCTTGAATGGGCTTAAAATGGAGCGTTTGGAGGCTGAAAACGTGAGGCGCAGAGACCAAACACGCAAGCCATTGTCTGCGGCAATCTCTGCAGCCGGAAAGAGGCTGCACAGACGCTGAAGGATGGGGGCGGGCAGGTGGGCAGCGCTACATTTGGACCATAAGATGCACCCAAATTTTCAGCCTCTTTTAGGGGAGGGGGAAGTGCATCTTATACTCAGAAAAATATAGTATGTACACATCCTTGTCTAAGAAATACACTTTAGAAAGAAATGTGGGTATAATAAAGGAGTCGTAATGACACAGTCTTTAGAATGCAGTATTGCAAGCCAACTTTGCATTCCCACGCCAGGAGTTTGATCCTGAAAGGCTGAAAGTGTACTCAGACTTCCATCCTTCTGAAGTCAGTAAAATGAAGAGGCAGATTTTGGGGGGGGGGGACAATATGCTAAGGTTTGAATTACTCAGATAATTATGTAAAGCAGTTTGGAAGTCTAGGTGCTATTGCTATAATTCATATTTTACAGCCTTTAAAATGTTGCTGATTTATTACAAGACCTTATTTTTTTCCAGATATCGGCTTTCTCCTGAACTGCAGATCAGGTTATAGGATAATTCAACTTTATACAAGATGAACAGAGGAAGCCAGGGCGTTCATAATTGACTTATGAATCTTATAATACCTTTGCAAATAAAATAGCAATCTCCTATGGAGTACCGTTATTGCATCTCGTCTGCGTTCAGCTTCAGCACTGCGGCTCCTTTCTGTATTCAAAAACAAAAGCAAAAAAAAATAGATATATGGCACTGCCAGAGAGTCAGGTGTAACCTAATGATCCATAAGGATCAACTTGTCAAAAGGAAAGCTAACAGTAAGATCCAGTGTATAATGTTTGAGCTGCCTTACTGTCCCACTGGGGATAATTAGTTCAGCAAGAGCAATAACCTACCCCAACTGAACAGTGTCCTCCCTATTTTACCCTCATGGCAATTTCTTGAGGTCAATATTTTTTTTTCTGTACTGTCTGATAAATGGGACAATTTAATGCTAGTATTAAAATAATTTAAATACATAAATAAATGCCTTATGCTGGGGTATGTGATACTAGAATCTTATTGACACTGATGTGTGTAAGGTAAAGGTAAAGATTCCCCTGCATGTGCATGCTAGTTGTTCCTGACTCTAGGGGGCAGTGCTCATCTCCGTTTCAAAGCCAAAGTCCCAGTGCTGTCTGAAGACGTCTCTGTGGCCATGTGGCTGGCATGACTAAAAGCCGAAGGCGCACGGAAGGCTGTTACCTTCCCACCAAGGTGGTTCCTATTTTTCTACTTGCATTTTTACATGCTTTCGAACTGCTAGGTTGGCAGAAGCTGGGTCAAGTAATGGGAGCTCACTCCATTATGCGGCGCTAGGGATTTGAACCACTGAACTGCTGACTTTCTGATCAACAAGCTCAGTGTCTTAGCCACTAAGCCACTGCGCCTCTTGATGTGTGTACGGATATCCAAGTTTGAGCTGTCAAATCTCATCTGGAATTCTATTTTTTTTTTTAATTTAAACCAATAAAAGGAAAACTGCAAAGTTTTCTTTACTTCCAAGGCATCTTGTTTGCTACATTCAGAAGCTTCCACAGGCAGGCTTAGAAATAAATTTAGAATCAACTTACTTAAGCTATTAGATGCTCAGCATAAGTTTCTAAATGAAAACATTCCATACAGTTGGCTGATCGCCTCGGTAGGAATACATTCATTGAAGGAAGCTCACTCTACTTCTGGGTAGCTAAATCCACCACTGAACTGCTATTACTGTTATTACCCATTCTGGAGAACCGGTTGTTAACTTTTTAAGCAGTTTGGAGAACCGGTTGTTGGAAGAAATCTCATTTTGTTTTCTTCTACTTTACAGCGCTAATCCTGTAAGGAAGGCAGGAAGGAAACAGTCTGGTGTTGTTTCTAGCCTCATCTTTATTGCCCTGCTTTCAGAAACTGACTGTCCGGTTAACCCTCTTTACATTGTAACAGCTAAGGCGAAGCACCCTTCTATGTGAGTGATGTTGAGTTGGTCACGCCCACCCAGTCACATGACCACTGATCCCCGGCTACCCAGCTGGTCATTAGGACAGAGAACTGGTTGTTAAATTATTTGAATCCCACCACTGAAGTAATACCTATATATAATAGGAATATCTTCCTATAACTGAAATGCATCCGTTGATTTTCAACACTATGAAATTCAATAAACAGACAAAACGAACCTTGCTGTCTTCCATGCTTTGAAATAGATGGAGAATGGCAAGTGGTTGCTAGGAGTCGGAAATGACTGGAGTGCACCTAATCAATGCTGTATCTCAAAGTTAGGAGCAGAGGTGTTGAGACAGACAAATAAAATAAATAAATAAATAAACTGCTCTGCTTTTACATTTTTACACCTCCCTTTAATGAAAACCACAATCCCAATGTTGAGAGAAAAGCAAAACTTCTTTCCTTGTTCTGCGTTCTCACCTCCCGATGTAAACTCTAGTAAACAAACATGTTTCTCTTCGCAGTTCAACCTCTCGGCACCCCTTGTTGTCTGTCAGCTGTTGCGAGCCTGATCGTAAAGTGATATCCTTCCACCCACAGTCTTAGGGAAAGGAGCAGCTCAGCCAGGAAAGCGAGATAGAACCTGCCAGTTTAGATTGTGGCTCTAGACTAGTGGGAGGAAGAAGTGATGAGAAAGTGAACCAGGGAAAAAAGCCTGGACCAAAAGCAAAATGCATTTAGAATCATAAACAGCAGTGGGATTCACAAAAGTTTACCACCGGTTCACACATGTGAGTGCATGTGCACACTCACATTGCATGCACATGTGCCTTCCATGCATGCATGCCGCTTTCTGCGCATGCACTTTGCTTGTGCATACGGCATGTGCACAGTGTCAAACGAGGCTACATGGGATGTTTTGGAGCCGGGGGGTGATAGGCGGAACGCTGCTACCGGTTCAGTCAAACCGGTCCGAACTGGCTGAATATCACCTTTGATCATAATACATCTACAGAGAGCTATGAAGCATATTTACAGAAATAAGATGGTGCCACTTTACTTATGAGCCAGTCCGGTGTGATAGTTGGGGCATCAGGCTGGAAACCAGGAGATTCCCAGTTCTAGTTTTACCTCAGGCATGAAGCCAACTGAGTGACTTTGGGCCACTCACTCTTTCCTAGCCCAGGAAGATGGCAGTTCAATCTATTTCTGAAAGTGCTACCAAGAAAACTACAGGTACTGAATTGGAAGGGACCTTGGAGGTGTTCTAATCCAAGTAGGAAACCCTATATTATTTAAGACAAATGATTGTCCAATCTCTTCATTAAAAAAAACAACTCTGTTGAACACCTACAACTTCTGAAGATAAATCATTTCACTGATTAATTGTTTTAGCTGTCAGGAAATTTTTCCTTAGTTCTAGGTTGGTTCTCTCCTTCATTAGTTTCCATCCATTGATTCTTGTCCAGCATTTGGAGAATAGGGACAAGAAGCCATTTTTAGATGAGCAAAGAAGATGCTTTTCTTGAGGGCTCATTGGATAGAAAACCAGGATATAAATCCGTAATCAAATTTATAATCTGATGAAATATAGTTTACCTAACATTTACCTGACCTTGCTGGATAAAGTTTTCTCAGATTAGATATGGACTGGAAAACACACCTTATTTATTTATATGTTTCTTTGTTTGTCAAACATGTACAAGTATAGGTATGAACATAAACATGAGCAAAGGAAGTAAATACAGATAAATGGGGTCGGTAAGGCAGGGGCGGTAGGCACATTGGTGCGTTTATGCACGTACCCTTTACGGACCTCTTAAGAATGGGCTGAGGTCCACGATAGACAGTTTAAGGTTGAAGCTGTGAGGGTTTGAGGCTGTAACAACAGTTGAGTAGAGCATTCCAGGCGTTAACCACTCTGTTGCTGAACTTACAGTTCAATCTTACAGTTCAATCAGAACTTCGAATGAGAATGTTATAAGATATCGATCGCAAAGAAGCTAAACCTGAAGAAAATTAAAATACATACCACAATCAAGAAAGAAAGAAAAAAACACAGACAAAGTTTGGAAACCTGGGAATGGACCTCTAACTACAGTTTGGCAGGAACTTGGCAGCAACTAATAATTGATGGGATCAAAAAACAGCATCTTGGAGTCTCTTTGGGGTATACATTGCCCTCCCTGGGACACTACAGAGCTTCAAAATGAAAGTGTAAAGAATCCACACTTTTTTAAAAAATGTACCAGAGTATAATATCAAACTCAGATGAACAGGAACCTGAAAACTAAGATAAAGGCAAGGAAAGCATTCTCCTTGTGGTTTTATGCAGGCATTTGCCTGTGCATGAATTAGAGAAAATGTGTTAGAGATAAGCAAGCAATACACGCTTGCCAAGAGTCCTTGGTACTCAGTATCTTTTCAAATGTTCACTTACTTGTGCAAAGATTTGAAAGGAGACGTGTTTTCAGATCAGAAGCCTATTTTATATTATGAAAGGATGTAACTCTGGGAGAATATTAAAGGTCAGGGTTAGCCAATATTATCCTTATGCAAATGAAAGTTAAATCAACTTGTCTATCAAGTGTGGTGGTCTGGAAGCCTTGGATGACTTTACATTTCTGTTTTAATTGTATTCACAGAATGCACAGAGCTACAAATTAATCAACTCGCGTTAATGTAATAAATCACGGCTAAAATGAAGAAGCGAGCACAGATTTTTTGCCTGGGAAAGGTGTTCCAAAAAGACAAGTGAAGAGCTGGAGTAAGAAGGTGATTTAGGATTGCCATCTGTTGAATGCAAGAGTTTGAAGTCTCTTACAGCTCCAAGTAACTGTAGTAAGGTTTAAAAATACCTCTCTTTGTTAGCACTCCCGGAAAGTTGCTGCAGGTCATTAATAAACAACAATGAAGCATTATATAAGGCAGCTTCCTATATTCTTCCAAAGACCAAATGACTATGAAGACTGTCTTCACCATGAAGCTTGTTTAGCAACCCTAATGAACTTACTGCAGCCAACATTCAAAAGCACTCTCCCATCCTCTCCAGCTTTCACTACTATTCCTACAACCAAGAATAGGATTAAGATGAGAGAATCTTGGCAAAGAGCATGCATCATGAATATGGAAAAGGTATCTCCCTGCAGTGACGTGCGGTGAGGTTTATGGCTGGTGATGTCATCAGGAAGGCGGGGAATGGGACCACGTGCGCGCGCTCCGCCGGCTCGCGCTCCGCGATCCCCAACAGCAGCTGCTTTCCAGTGCTTTTCTGTGCATCTGGCATTTAGGACATCCAGCTAGCTACTTAAACGCCAGACGCACAGAAAAGCACTTTGCCTCCAAGCCACTTCGTCTTGATGATGTCACTGATGTCGTGGCCGGACGGAGGTAACCAGAGTGGCGCCAAGGGGTCCAGGCGGACGAAAGAGCGAGCGAGCGATGGAGGATCAGGCAGCCTGATCCTCGGTTGCTCGTCCGCCGGACTGCCTCGGCGCCACTCTGGCTACTTCCGTCCATCCGCGCATGGCAGCTGCGGCAACGTCATCAAGCCCCTGCCACTTCTGGACGTCTATTGCAGTTGCGAGGAGCGCACAAAGTACAGTGGAGGCAGGAAGGTTATTGGTGCTTCCGAGAACCCTCCTGCCTCCGCCGGTTGCCCAGCTGGCACCGCCCCGCGCGCGGTCCTCCTCCTCCCTCCTCTTCCTCTTATATATATGAAACTCCCTTGTGGATATTATTATTATATATTATTATTTCATGATGAGAGGCGAGGCTCTGCCTCCCCTGCCTCCCCTGACCGCACATCCCTGTCTCCCTGTATCTCTCCAGGTAACAGAGTGAGCTCCTGTTACTTATCCCAGCTTATAGCAGTTTGAAAGCATGTAAAAAATGCAAGTAGAAAAATAGGAACCACCTTTGGTGGGAAGGTATCAGTGTTCTGTGCCCCTTCAGCATTGAGTCATGCCGGCCACACAACCATGGAGACATCTTCGGACAGCACTGGTTCTTTGGCTTTGAAATGGAGATGAGCACCACCCCTTAGAGTTGGGAACGACTAGCACATATGTGCAAGGGGAACCTTTACCTTTTATCTCCCTATTGAGTGGGAAATCCAAAACCTTTCTTTCAAAGGTCCTTCAAAGTTCTCGTAAAACTATAAATCTTGGCAGCAAATTATGATCGTGCTAATCACGTAAAAGCCGTAATAAGGACAACAGCAACAATAATGTTATCAGTTTGGTCTAATGAGTAATTAATTTGTTTATGAATCACATTTATATGGCCATCCATCTCAGCAGAAGTGATTTTGGACAGTGTTCAAGAATCAGATAAAATCAAGGACACATATAAAACTATCATTGTAAAAAAATATAAACATCAGTATTAAAAATTAAATACTATGAAAAACGAAATACACAAACCTCAGGCAAAGAGAGAGTGACTCTTTCCACCTCAGTATTGCAGCTATCTAAACATATTCCTGGTTTCCTGGACCCCTGCAGGCCAGGTGACATAACTAGATCTTAAGGGATTTCCAGATGCTACTAGATTATTTCTTACTAAAGGAAAAAAAAATACTTTTGATTACTCGCTAAGAGTGTGGAAGAAAGCCAACACAACATGAGGACATATTTGAAAAGCCACACTGGAATTTGCAAACTATTGATTTCCTTTTTTTTATTTTTGCTCTGACCTCTTGAACTATGATTTTATCAGTTTGGCCTGCTTTAAATTCATCTGGCAGCCCAGCAGAGGGGGAAAAAGTGATTGAAAGTGGTAAGACTTTGCCCTCATAAATTTGAAATGAAGACCAGAGGCCACTTGGCTGAGATGAGCCAATTGTGGAAATACTTGTGGGCATGAATTGAAAGCCGGTATTCTTTATCTGAGACAATGTCACCAAGGTTTTGAGTCTGATAAGGTTTCCCTAGATGACCAAACACCTGGAGTAAAATAAATATAGAGGGATGTAGAAAAAAACGCTCCAAACTCGATTGCAGAAAATACGACTTTGGCAATAGATTGGGCAATGCCTGGAACATTCTAACTGATTCTGTTGTTAGTTCCTCAAACTCCCATATCTTTAACCTTAAACTGTCCACTGTGGACTTCACACATTTCCTAAGAGGTCCCTAAAAGGGCGTGCATAAGCACACCAGCATCCTACTGTCCCTGTCCTAATGTTCCCATCGAACTCTCATGCGATAATGTCCATGTCTATACTAATATCTATTACATTTGGCAGGACTGAAGAACAACTAAGAATCTAGAATAGGCATGTCCAACCCATGGACCTCAGGCTGCATGTGACTCTGGACAGTTAGTAATGAGACCCTATAAGATAATAAAAAATATATTTTAAAATAAAGAAAGTTCATTATTTATAAACAACTATATTAAATATTTTATAGAGACATAGTGGCGCAGTGGTAAGAATGCAGTACTGCAAGTTACTTCTGCTAACTGCCAGCTGCCAGATGTTTTCACTTTGAATCTCACTGGCTCAAGGATGACTCAGCCTTCCATTCCTGCAAGGTCAGTAAAATGAGGATCCAGACTGTTGGGGGCAATACGCTGGCTCTGTAAATCACTTAGAGAGGGTTGTAAGGCACTGTGAAACAGTATATAAGTCTAAGTGCTATTGCTAAGTGCTATATTTGGCCCAAGAAAATTCCTCTTCACTAAATGCAGCCCAGGTATTTAGTGGACAGCCACGATCTAGAAGTACCTTTGAGTTCAGGTAGATATTAGAATGGAATGGAATGGAATGGAATAGAATAGAATAGAATAGAATAGAATAGAATAGAATAGAATAGAATAGAACAGAACAGAACAGAACAGAACAGAACAGAATAGAATAGAATAGCAGAGTTGGAAGGGACCTTGGAGGTCTTCTAGTCCAATCCCCTGCCTAGGCAAGAAACCCCATACCATTTCAGACAAATGGTTATCCAGTATCTTCTTAAAAACTTCCAGTGTCGGAGCATTCACAACTTCTGGAGGCAAGTGGTTCCACTGATTAATTGTTCTAACTGTCAGGAAACTTCTCCTTAGTTCTTAGTTGCTTCTCTCCTTGATTAGTTTCCACCCATTGCTTCTTCTCCTACCCTCAGGTGCTTTGGAGAATAGCTTGACTCCCTCTTCTTTGTGGCAGCCCCTAAGCTATTGGAACACTGCTATCATGTCTCCCCTAGTCCTTTTTTTCATTAAACTAGACACACCCAGTTCCTGCAACTGTTCATATGTTTTAGCCTTATGTGTTGCCCAAATAAGGCCCAGATGAAACAAGAAAAAATTACTTACTATACTCTTTCTGCTCAAGAGAATCAATTATCCACTTTGAATATTCCAGCTGTTTATTCCCTTTTCATCCAATGACAATTCTTCAGAACAATGTATTGTGGAGCCAATAGGGTTGATCAATGACATTCAAGAAGTCCCTGGAGGAGATATTTTCAAATCATCAAAAACAAAGCTGAGATCTCAATAAATTCTGGATATTGTAAACTTCAGAGGTTTTATGTGCAGCCATTTAGGAAGTCTGTCAAGAGAATTCTTGCTTCTAGAGACATATTCACACAAGAATAACATCGTACATATGACTAGAAACTCTGCAAAATGTTTGATTACAATTTTTTGATCTTGAGTCCTGGACTATTAATTGGTGACTTGATGTCTCTTACTATTTAGTTGTTGGCTATGTCCATTCAGCTGCTTCTGAAAGAGAGCATTGGTCTACCTGTCTCATTTTTCTTTCTGTAGCTTTCAATGTGAAGTGGTATCATAGCTACACTTGTAGACCAGGTGCTGTTATCAACATTAAATTCCTCCTGCAGGGGGACTACCTGTTGTTCAGGATCCTTATATTTGTTGTCCTTGCTAATATTAATTTTTATAGACAGAGAAATTGTTGTTGATACAAGTAACTACATAAATATATCAAGAGATTAATTGGCAGGTTAACAATGTGAAAACGTTCTGGTGATTTGCAGTTAGGAGAATGTAGGATATTCATCAAATCAGCAGTTCACTTCCATAAATAGCGATTCATGAAATTTAGTAACTTTCTGATAAATTTTTTTTCTTGTGGATTGGAAATAAGACAAACTAAAAGGCGGCATTAACTGTATTTTGTCATTTGCAACAGAAGCAAATTCCGAGTTGAAGGAAAACAAAATTCTTACCTTTTCAACTCTTTTTATTTTATTCCCAGGCCCTACAGATTAGAAGAAGAAGAAGAAAAAAGAACAAGTAACACATCAAAGAACCATATTGGGGGGAAAAACAATATTAAACATGGGTTAACTATATAAGGACATCTTTCAGAAGTATGTAATATAAGAACAGGAGCTGCATACATTGGTTTTAATCATAAGTAATATGCAGGAAGTGAGTCACAAAAAGGCAGATTATCTATAGATGGCAGCAAAGAAATACAATGAGAAAACTCTTATTCTTCATTGGCTTTGTTACTTTCCTGTAAATTGCTGAGATATCAGAAGCCCCTGAGTTCTAATCCTGCCTTAGGTACCAAAACAGCTGGATGACCTTGGATCAGTCACTCCCAGCCCTAGGATGAAGCATGCAAGAACAAACCTCTTTGAACACCTTGCGAAGAAAAAGAAATACACATATAAGGCAAGTTAAATTAGTTTTATTTATTTTCTTTTTCTTTGCAGCATTCTTCCTCCCCCCATTCTATTGTGTTTTTTTTTTTTTTGTTTCATTCTCCTTCCCCTCCCTGCAAATTCTGTTTATAAAACTGAACTCTAAGTCCAGGGCAGAAATGTAATTGGAGTAAAATGTCTCAGACATGACTGTCCCTGGTTTTCCTGTAGATAAAAGTACGGAGAGGGGAGACTTGCAAATTTCTGTTACTGTAATTCTACAATAAAAGTAGCATTACTATTTATAACTTCAGTGTCTTAGTCTAGTCTACTTTGAAGAGCTGACAGATAACAATCAGGTATAATGGTCTGAGAAAGGAGGAGGAAGAGGAGGAGGGAGAGGGGGGAGTGGAGGAGGAGTCTAGACAATCTATATTTTACAGTATAAAAATGGCTCTCTGTGTGTGTTTGTATGTTTCAGCATAACACTGGAACACCTCAAGCAATTTCAACCAAACTTGGTACACTGATGACTTACTCTCTGGAATAAAACACTGTGGGGGTAAGACCCCACTAACATCCCTCAGGTGCGTGTTCTGTTAAGATACAGTCTGTTGTGCCATACTGCCATATTGGCTTCTACTGTACAGCGTATTTGGAGTTGCCATGGTAGCGGCTTCACAGTACTCCACAAGGGGGCTGCCTCTGGTAAGGGGCAAAATCCAACATTAGAAGTTACTTTTGGTCCAGACATTTTCCCCCTATAAATAAATGCCCGGGCAATGCTGGGTTATCAACTAATGGTTAGATAAGAGGCAACAAAGTTTGCAGGAGAAATTGGAAGTGGAAACTTTTTCAGAAGAGACTCTCCTTAGTTTCTTGTATTGTAAAGGTCAAAGAGGGGAAGATGTACTTTCATATTGGTGATATTAATGTCAGCCATTTGAGATGGTACAGACAAGAAGCAACAACCAGGAATATCAACACTACCGTTAGTGTAGGATTACAATAACAGGGTCTTGCAAGTCTGAAAGCGTAGTCACCCCAAAGTCTCCTCTTGAGTGAACTAGGATCTCCCAAATCTTTGTCCAGTGACTGTTATTATACCATAATGAAGGGGTGTCAAACACAAGGCCTGGGGGCCGGATCTGACCCACAGAAGCTTAGATCTGACCCACTGGGCCATCCTGGAAACAGCATGCAGCCCTCCCGAGCTCTGTTTTCACTGGCAGAGGGTTGCAGGAGGCCGTTTCAGCTGAAAACGGAGCTCAGGAGCCTGTTTTCTCTGGCAGATCATTTGTGCCACCACAGGTGTCCCCAACACGAGTGACTAGAGCTGGCCATGGCCACTCCAGCCCTCCTGAGGTCAAATGTAACCCTAATGAAACTCTCAATGAAATTGAGTTTGACCGACACCCCTGCCATAAGGGATCTCATGTATAGTGCTCCTGTCAGTATTGCTTATTAGTGTTGGGGGTTAACACATTCCTGTAATACCACTTCTCTGAATAAATTCAACACTGCTCCCTCTTATGACTGTTATTAAGTCTACAAGACAATGCTATTGGCAGACTGGAAGCATGGGTCTTTGCATTCCTGTCTCTTGATCTTCGCAATTACTTCTTAATTGTCCTTGGCACCCTATACAAGGTCTTAACATCCATCTTACACATTTCCACGGAACACGCTGGCCATAATTATAGCTAGCATGATTTATAATTCAGTGTGGAGCAGACATATATACAAAATAATGATCATTTTCTGAGAGGCTCTGAATTGGTTTTTATTTGATAAAAGAGGTTGTATAATGGAGAAACTGAACGCACTACAGAGCCCCATTCCATTTGCAATATTTTAAAATCCAAATGAAACAATTAGCAAAGATAAAGATAACGCATTTGAACATTCATTAGAAAGGAAGCTTGCACAATGTGACTGCTTGGATTTTGGCTTTTTGTCTGCACAACCAATGGCAAATAACTTTTTTTTTCCTTATAAGAATGTAACAAGAAAAAAAAATACAAGAGAATATATTAAATTCCTTGGAAATGTTCTATCATAGAAGTTAGCATGTCTCTCCAAAGAATTTCTATTGCAAGATGATAGGTTATTATGACCCTATTAATGGCTATTATAGGAGATATGACTCCTTTGGTGTTCTCATCTCAAAACAAAAAGTTGTCCAGTCTCTATCCATCACAGGGCAAAACACATTCCAACGGGTTTGAAAGAGGGGTCAAAGAGGCTATTTAGGTCAAAATTGAATAGCCCTCTCTCAACAGAGGTGGAGAGATATGACATCATCTATCTCCAACACAGTCCTTTCAGCAGTTCCAATTTTCACCACTCAGATGTCTCTGATGATCAAGCTGAACCTCCAAGTAACCTCAATGACCCTCTAAAAGAATGCAAATGACCAGCTGTCTGCAAGGAGTATAAATCCTTCCATTCCCCACCATTCAGTCAGAGCTGAAGAGGTTTCTTGAATGAAAAGTGAAATGTCTTCAAAGAAAAAACAGAAAGTCCAGTTGCCTCCTGAAAAAAAAACCACTTTTGGGACAACCATGATTTGGATGACTGAGGATCTCCACAGACAACTGCTACCAAAGTTCCTTGCATTTTCATCCACCTCAGCTAAACCCTCAGTCATGGTGGCACCGGGGGGCAGTAAAGCAACGGCAAACTCCTATTGACTAACCATTTTCAAAGTGGCCTCTATAGAGCCCCCTCCACAGCTGGGAATTCATGGGAATATTCCCTTCTATCCAAAACATGCAATTCAGATGATCCTGCCTGCAGTCCAGTCTAGAGCAACCCAATCCTCCACCAAATGAAACAACACACCACATACTTACCAATATACAAAATTATTCCCAGACAATTGAACCAATGCTCCAGGGTTCACCAAACTTCATGACAAATGAAACAATTGCACTTAAAGATTCGGTAGGCAGAATATGTATTGATTGACTGAGGGAGAGGAAGAGGGGGAGGGAGAGAGGGAGAGAAACCGAGAGACACTGATTCTTAGTGATGCCTTGCCCAAGCCCAGAGATGAGAGAGTGAGATCCAATGAATCCAATGCTTTATTTGCTTACATCTAATGGACAGAATCTTGCCAGACTAAAACTATAATCCTCTTAGTTACTAGGCACATCATGAGAGATTCTAAAGTGGTTACTGTCAGCCCACCCACCCCTCCAGTTCAGGACTGCATTGTTGATGATCCAGGCTTTTTTCTGTGTTGGCAAAGCCCCCCCCCCCTCCGCTTCTGCAAATGCACATTCTATCACACTGGAAATGATATTAAAATTGAGTTTGTCTGCTTATTTGTCCCATACCCTTCTTTTTACATCTTCATCCATTTAAACAGGCTGTGTCGAAGTCTTAGAATAATATATTTTGTTTTTCCTCTCTATCAGACTCTCCTCTTTCCAAAAATTGATGAGACCCTTACCCCTGGTTGGAGTAAGACCTTGGACTATACAGTGCATAGCATTTAGGTTCCATCTTCTCTTTTCTCATCTTAAAAGCAGCCAGGTAGGCAAAAATATCTTGGGATTCTAGACCTAGGAATGTTGACATTCCAAAAATATGCCTGCATGTTTTCAGCAAAGAGGAAACTAAAGCAAATTGGATTTACACCAATCTGCATATTGCTATACATGAGTAGGAAAAACATCAATGTAGATGTGTATAAACAGGAATAATAACATCTGTATATAAATGCAGGAGGAAAAACAAGTTTATAAAGGAAAAAAAATGTATTTCTTATTCATTTCTGAGAAGTAAGACCGTAGCTAACCCAGCAGCACATTTCAGCTTTCATGATAGCAATGTGCATTATTTTGATTAAGCTGCTCCTGTCACATTTTTGAGAAGAGTGGAGATTCTTCAATGTGCAGAACAACAGAGTTGGAAGGGACAATGGAGGTCTTCTGCTCCATCTCCCTGCTCAAGCAAGAGATATTATACTATTTCAGATTAATGAATCTCCAATTTCTTCTTATAGACCTCCCATGATGGAGCAGCCACAACTTCTGGAGGCAAGCCATTCCATCGATTAATTGTTCTTGCAATCAGGACATTTTTTCTTTAGTTCTATGTTGGATCTCTCTTTGATAAGTTTCAAAATGTTACTTCTTGTCCTGCCTTCAGGTGCTTTGGAAACTAGGTTGACCTCCTCTTCTTTGTGGCAGCCCCTCAAATACTTTGCAAAGTAGGTTACCAGATCTTTCCCCCCAAATCACTTCTCAACTTCCATTGTTTCTGCCTCCCAGCAGAACCTATGTAATTCTGAATGATCTTGAAAAGTTAAGCAGATCTGGATGGAGAATGCCCAAAGTTCCAGAGACAGCATTAACAAACAACTTCCTTATTCATATAGCTGTGAAGTCACCAAGAACCAAGGTCCAGTCAAGTTCAACCTTAACTAGTAAGCCTAAGTAGATTTTGCTACCAATTTTCGTGGACGTTGAAAAAATAGCTACTTTTGCCACATATTCAGAGTGCTTTGTCTTCATGATTGTCCATCAAGATATATAATAAGCAGCTTCCTAGGGACTCATTTTCATCTGCTGATGGCCGGTGGGGAAAAGAATGTTTACTTCATTAAAACCAATATACCTTACATTATTCACACTCTCACACATGTACTCCATATTTAGTTGCAGACTAGAGAAAATACATTATTGAAGCAATTCTTCATCAAGAATATTCAGACTGAGGTAGCTTATGAAAAGATGGAAGGCGGGATGCATACAAGATTATGCATAATATGGAAAATGTGGACATGGATATATTTTTTCTTTCTTTGTCCAAGTACCAGAGTCCAGTAAAGATAACTGATCATAAAGGAGAGATAAATGGGGAAGATTATGGCAGAATACACAATTTAATATGTGTAGTTGATTAGAGCAATCCATGTTGGTTAAAACTATTTTGATAGGGAAATGGAAGTGATGGAGGTGTACACACACACACACACACACACACACACACACATCCCTACACAAAGTGGAGGAGAATATGGCTGGAATTCTCAGTAGCTGGATAACATGAGTAGGAGAGGACCGTAGTCTGCTTGTGAATTGAGCTCTGTTCTAGTTCTTGATGACAAAAACAGAGACTCTGCTCCGTAGTTTTATATACATAATTTTCTCCTGGATAAAAACACCTCAGGCTCACAAAGCAGATCCCGAAAACTTAAAGCCGTCCATTGCAGGCAGTG